>NC_062216.1:31808326-32111356 GCF_902686445.1 Sciurus carolinensis
TTATTCTACTTATGCATTCATTCCATTGCAAAATTGCCTTTTCCCTTTTTATAGTGTAGTGTCTTTTTCTTAAATTTTATAAAAGCATAAATTTTTTTTTTTTCAGTACTGAGTATTGAACCCAGGGCATTGCGCATGTTCCAAGTGACCCACCACTGAGCTACATCCTAAAACATTCCATTATCATGATCTCTTATTGGTCTAGTTTTGAAGCTCATTATGTGTGTTGATTCTTGCTCCTGGCAGTTCATTTCTGCACGTGATTTGCAATTTTTAAAATGTGTAGTCTGAAATTTGCATAATACAAAGTTGTTATGAATTTTCCCCTGTGCAACTTCCTCCTGTCTTGTTTTATGAACATTCCTCCAAAACCACTTGCCTTTGTATCTTTGTAGCCACAGGAATTTTATCCCAATTTGAGTCGTATAACTTTTGCATCATATTTTCTAGCACACAAATAAGATTCAAATTTCTAGCCAATTTCTGTGTGAGGTGTAAATTTAAGCTTTCATATGTTTAGAGAGTTTTTTTTCTTGGTCAGATTCAAGTCGAAGACAGATTTTTTTTTTTGCCTGTGCCAAAAGATGAATACATCTCTTTTTTTTACTAATCCAATGATTTATGACTTTCAGAGTCCTGGCTATGGAGGTTTCTCTCAGTTCATACTCCCTGACTTATAGACCCTTGTGTGGGATTAACACAAAACACCCCTGGTGACTAATTCCATTAACATAGCTGTGACAGCATCTGCCTATGGCTTCACTTTATCGATTATTAATTCTCCATTTATTTCTAGTAGTTAGAGATTTTCCTTTCCTGAAAGCTCAGCTATGCATTTAAAATGGTGTTTATTATATATCATCCTTCTTTCCTAGATACTTGCAGCAGAATTTTAGGTTTTATTATTATACTTTTAAATTATACCTGAAAAATACTTTTAGTCACAGTTCACAAAGTTTTTATATAGCATACGTATACTGCTTTGATTAGATTAAATCTAATTTTTATTAGATTAGCTTTTTTTTCCCCAAAATTTATCAGACTAATTAGAGATATTGTGAAGTAATCATAATAAATTCTAGCACCTGAATCAGACATTGATCACATAGTGATTTCAAAATCAATTGAATAAGAATTGTTTTTAGTAGCCTCTGCTATAATAGTTAAGCAAATGAACTTTGAAGTCAATTCCTTTACTATGATTTCTCTACCTTTTGGGTGTGTTTCACCGTGTTTTCTTATCTTAATTTCTTCAAATGTAGCAAGAAGAAACAATGTGCCTAACAGAGTTTTCTGATAGATTGTATGTGATAATATATCATATTGTTCTGGCAAGGTTATGCTAGAGTAACATACAAATGCAAATTATATTAGCTTGGCAGAAGAAATATTTATTTCTCAGTCACATCAAATCTGACATGCTTCACTGGGAATGTCCTCTAGCTCTTGTTACCTCAAGAAACCAGGGTCTCTTTATTTTGTAAGGCTGCTGGGTTATCACAAACCATGTGTTTGAAAAGCTTCTCTTGTCCCCCCAGCAGGGGAAGAAAGAAATGACCAAGGCAAACTGGGTCGTTACCGCCCCGACCCTCAAGCAATACACATCAGTCTCACTCACTGTCTTTTAGCTAGAATTGTTCACATGGCCCCAACTTAAATAGTTGGGAGGCTGGATAACGTGGGGAGGCTCACTGATGAGCAATTCCTGTCTTTACCACGAACATAAGAAAGTTTATAATAGAACCTTGTCCATACTAAATACTCAAAATATATTAGCTGTTATTATAATAAATAGCAAAGTGGTTAGTAAATTTACAGATAAAGCTCTGCTAGAGTTAGGCTATTTCATTAATATTCTTACTAGTACAGGCATTATGCTACAGCATATAAATATTTGTGGGTTCTTTTATTAAGGTTGTCAAATTCATTTTGAGAAAAAGATTATTACAAGTTTATCACAAGCATTTGACTGCTATGTCCATTTCATCAGATAAATGACAATAATAAATACATTTCTCTAATATATCTGTGAGTTTTTAAATCAACTTTCTAATTCGCCTTCATTAGCTTAACAAATTGGTTTTTCTGTTAATTTGCATTTATTTAATTACTTTTGTGAGATTGAACAATTTTATATATTTATATTGGTCATTAAATTCTGGTGTGAGGGAAATTATCTGCTTATAACCTTTTCTATTTATCTCTTCATGTCTTCAGTGTTTTTCTCTCATCAAATTGTGTTGGCTATTTATGAGCTAGCATCTTGTATGTGGACTGTAATTGAAAATGTTTGCCTTCATTTTTCATGACCTTTTTTATATCTGTGTATATAAAGAAGTTTCAAAAAATACGTAAAGTATCGTTTTATGTTCCTCTCATATTTTGTTATAAATTACAACACTCATTTTTATAGTAATAATATAAATTCATTATTATTGTTTTTGTTTTATGGTTGAAGAAACCGAGACATACCGAGAAGTTAAATGAACATTCCAAAACATTCATGACTTGTGTGTTGCATAACCAGGATTCCAGTCAGCCTTCTATTTAAGGGTAAGTGTTTCCTAAAATGATGCAGTTCTTTGCAGTAAGCCCAATTAAACCCCCATCCCTCCAAAGATACCCTTATCATAATTCCTGGTATTTGTGAACATGTAAATTTATATGGCAAAAAGAACTCTACATATGAAATTAAGGTTATAACTTTGAAATAAGGTCGTTCTGGATTTTCTGATTAGGGCAACTCTAATTACATGAACCCTTAAAAACAGAGAATTTTCTCAGCCTTGTGTCAGAAAGTCAGAGAGATACCAAGTGTCAGAAGAATTCAACAGGCCATTGCTGCCTCTCAGAAGTAGAGCCCATTGTGAGAATCAGGCCTGGGCTTCTAGAAGGTAAAGACAGCCACAGCAGCTGAGAGCTAGCAAGGAAACTGAAATGAGCAAGGCAAACAAAAGTTTGGGATCCTCCCAATAGCCTAAATCAGCTTGCCAGCGGATTCTTCACAGAGCCACCTAGAAAGCAAGCAACTGGTTCATGTCTTGATGAAACCCAGGACAAAGAAATCAGCTGAACTGATCTGACTTCTGAACTAAAGAGCAGTGAGATTATAAATTTGTGTTGTTTTAAGGCTTTGCATTGGTGGTAATTTGTTATGAGGGATTAAAAGAAATGATAGCACCTCCTTCTAGCAAAGTGACATATTCACTTCTTACTTCCTACCCTACCTTATTAAGAAATTTCTTATGATTTATTCCATTCTTCAATAGTATTTATCTGTTAGGACATATTCCTGCACACTTGCCCAGGAAGTTCCAGAGTTACTGAGTTTGGTGTATTCAACCTGTCTAGTACTTCCCCTGGTCTTCAAGGTTAATAATCTGGTTTGCAGGTTAAAGGTGATGAGCCTGTAAGACTTAAGGAGACATCAGCTGCTAGAGGTAAGGAGAGAGGACACAATTCAAAGTTGACCCACCTACCTGAACTGCAGAGTTCTGCCTCTGTGTTGGTCAGACAAGCTTGTTCTTAAAGAAAATGGGAACTCAAAGGAAGTTCTCTTCTTTGAATGATGTAATATATCAATGTGTTTAGAGAAGTGATTAAGGAACCTGCAGAGCCTGCATCACTTTTCATGTTTCCTTATCATTGATGCTGCCCTGATTTTATTCTTCAGAGTCTTGTGGTCTATTCTTTTGCCCTTAACTTGTAGAATCAAAGATACAAAATCACTGTTTCAAGAAATATGGGTGAGGTACAAGAGTGGAACCTAAAAGTTTTCTCCAACATATCCTTGCATAGTTGCCTCTCAATGAGAATATTGCTATCCACCCAAATGCACACTATCTTCTAAAGAACTTCAGTTTTGAAAAGCATTCTTTATTATTTATTGCTAATTTTGGAATCTAAACTTCTCTATTTAGTTTCTTATTTTTTTTTCCAGTATTAATTTTAGGTGTGAGTCGATTTTTCACTCCATTCCTGTCTAATTTGAGGGTCCTTTTACACATTGATATGAGTTCATCACTACTGTCTTAACTGTGATTCTCATAGTGTCACAATGATGATAATATATACATGAAAACAGTTTTTACTGACAGTAGGCAAAAGGAAAAGACTGGCATTAGGGATAGCCTGATGAGTTCTCATTTAAGACATTTGTAGAGTAGCTTTATAAAGCAAGACCTTTATAGTTTGATTACAGGTAAAATATGCAACCTCTACTTGCAAGGAAATAGAACCAAATCATCTGAGTGCACAGTTCATAATCTCAATGAAATTAATGAGTTGGTTTGTTTAGGTGGAACAGAGCCAGTGATGCAGTGTCTTCTTTTAATTATAAAGTTAATAAAGACAGATCATGTTATCGATCATTCCCATGGAACATAATCATACTTTATAATGTAAGAAAATACGAAATGCTAAAATTTAAGGTAAACTTAAAGTAATAGAATTTCTGAGCTCAGTTAGGACCCTGCTAATCTTTTAACACCTTTAAGGTCAGAACTTAACATCTAATCTCATGTTTCTTTTTGAGGTCAAAAGCTAATTATTGGAACATTTGTTTCATCTTCAGTAATTCTGTATATTTACTTATATATTTTAGATCTAAGTTGTCAGGATTTCTTATAAAGATTTTTTTGTCTACTTGGCAAAAATTTCAATGAATTTATTGATTCAATTAATCAGACAACATTTGATGTTTATGCTTCTACCAAGAGATAAGTGCTAAAACCAGAATTGTGCAGGAAAGAAGGAATCTGATCACAAGCATTTTATAATGTATTTATACAATACAGTAATTTAAGTTATTCAAAATTTATGTCCATGTCCATATACACTTTGGGGCTCAAATATGTATTTCAATAGACTGCTTTTCTCTTTACCTTTGTTACACCTAATTCTTACTGGATATTCATAATAGAGGCTTATTGTTACAAATATCCAAATATATTCTTTTCATTATCACATTATGTGAAATGTGAGTAGCCATGGTCCTGAACCAGGAAACAGCACCAATGTGATTTACTGAATTTCATACAGAGTATTCAGTTGAACACACTAATTTCAGCTCTGTTACTGACTAAACCAGACAATCCAGAGTGCACTTGTCCCTTCTCTGTTTCATCTTGAAAAAAAATTATAATGCTTAAAAAGCATGATAAGTCAGGTCACATGAGGCATAGTAGAATCACAAGTATAATATCTCACAAAATTTCTAATCAGTTGCTAAATAAATTATTGAATTTCCTTTCTTTTTTCTTTATGAAATATGTTTCCTAACCTGCTAGCTTATATAATCGACACTAATTTTATATATAATTGTTTATCACATTTATACACACATATATATGTACACACCTAATTTTTATGAATCTTTGTTTCAAGAATTTTTTTAACAATTTGAAGTGGACAAAATGTCCTCCTAAACTTGGATTGTGTAAGTTTATCACATTGAGATATGTCATTTGTGTCAATAAAATTTACATTCTGCACGTGATTGACTATTTAATATTCCCCAAATATGAATACATTTTGCTAATTCTCAACTCATTTATACATGTTAATCCATAACATTACATATCTGTGTCCCTTGTACAGTCTGAGATTTTAGATGATTGATTCTTACTTATCTGTCTGATCTGAAGAGTACTAGAAAGAATTATCCAGTGCATGATACTAGTTGGACTGAATGCACACCTCAAAATCCTCATGTCCTAAAAAATTTTTTAAATCTTCATTCAAAAAAAGACTTCATTTCCTGCTCAATTTAAATTTGCTTTAATAGTGTCACCATGCAAACATTTCCAGTTCTTGAAATTTGTCATACTCTTCCACCGTCAGTTCAATCAATTAACTATTATTTTTTCTTAGCATATTTTTAACATCCAAGCTGTCATTCCCTTTAAAATTTTCACGACCTTAGCTCACAATTTTATGTGTATAAATTTTGTGTGAATTATTGCATTTATTTTGCATCAATCCCTCATCTTTTCTTCATCTTTGGAATGGGATTTTTCGACACTTCTAATTAATGCTCTTTTTTCCCATTTCTGGAATCTGGTTTGACATTGTGAATTGTTTTAATTAAAAGGATGTAACTGAAGCTCTGTTGTACATTTTCTAAGTTTGGGAGCGTTTCAGCGTCTTCTTTTGCTGTCTTAGAACACAATGCTACTGGATGAAGGAGCCCAGATAGAAGTACTGAGGCAGAAACACACTGCTCTGTCTCTGCTTCAAATGGAGCAGAGACACACTGACGTAGTATAAGTCATACTTCTAACTATAAGTCTACAACTGAGACACAGTCTTGTGCAAATGACACAAATTATCCTCAGTAAGACTACCAAAAGAATGACCAGGGTAAGCCAAAGACAAATTTCTATCACCCATAATTGTGAACAAGTAAAATAGTTATGGTTTTAAAGCACCAAGTTTGGTTTTTATCCACAAATACATAAGTGATACAGTAATTGGTGCTCAAAAATGGATGTTACCCTAAGGAATACAAAAATTCTGGCATTGGCTTTGGGATTGGTGACAAATGTTTGCTGCTTGCTCAACCTTGTATGTGTTCAAAACCGTACTGAAGTCTGGAATAGGGACTTGTTGAAGTCCAGATAAAGGACTATTTGTGTTATGTACAAGCATTTGGAAAAACCGTCATGTGTGGTAACTTAGCAGATAGAACCCTGCTGAGGAACTATAGACAGGAAGGGGAGTGGATCATCCAGTTTATGCACCAGCAGAGACATAACAAGAGCCATGTAAGTGACCTCAGGCAAAAACCACAAGAAAAAGAAAACCAAAAACATACAGTAGGTCTAGCATAGGTTATTGGATTGTAGGATTTTGAGCAAATAAAATGATTCTTGTTTTAAGTAACTAAATTTTAATTTGGTCTATTGTTCTGTTCTTTTAACAAGATAATTTACTATTTTATGATTTCCTACATAATTAAATATTTAAGTCCTTATAAGACTTAGATGCCAGGCGATTTACATTTAAATTACTCATCCCTTAAACTTTACCCTACTTTGTTCTTGTCAATAGCTCTCTACCATACACTAATTGTTTCATATTTTAAATAATCTTTCATACTCATTCCCATAATTAGTATTCCATATATTTTCCTGTCCAATCATCCAAGTAAACCACTTGGTTATTCTGCAGAATGTAGCTAAATATTATATCTTGAAAGTCCTCTCTGAGTTTCTAACTTGTCTATTTATTGAAATATACCGTAAAATCTTATAAAATCATCTTTTCCTGACTGGAAAGATATAAAATTTTGTTGTATGAATGTCCACTTGGTTGAACTGATAACTTTTCACTTAGTGTCGACAAAATATCTACAATTAAGGAAGAGTTTAGAGAAAGTACTTTGATTCAAACTACTATATTCTTTTTGTAACATAACTATTTTCTTTATTCTTTTTGCCACATGCTGAATAAACTTTCCACTCTCTTTAATTCATGCAATTAGATTAGTTTTCCACTGAAATTCAACAATGTCATGTTCTTTGATTTTAAATTTTGTCTCTTTTCTACTTTGTGTATGTTAAGAGGATTTTTACCAAGCTCTCAGTTCTCTTAACAGAATTTATGTAGATATTTAAGTACTAAAGAAACAGTGAGGAAAGCACCAGTTGGAGAGCTTCAACCTTGTAAAATGACTCCCTACTGCAGTCCATTGGTTTCCACATAAAAAACTCCTGTAATAAGAACAATAAGTAACTTGCAAGCTGGTAAAAGCTGTTTTTCAAGTAACTAAATCATGACAATGAAATAAATTCTTAAATGGTTGGTGAAGTATATTGTTTGTAGTAAGACAGATGCTTTCTTCAGTATATTAAAAAAGAGAAGCAGCCTTTTTTTTTGTTTCTATTGATGGGTTTATCCAACTATAAAAGATGCATTTTCTTGTTTTACCATTTCATTTGGCTGATTATTACCAACACAGTGAACTGGTAAATGCAAATTTTAATTTGGGTATTTTTTGAAAGTAGATTAAAATAGTTTCTTTCCCCTTTAGTTCATAAAAATAAAATGAAAAGTACAACTTACAAAATTGCTTCATTAAACAAAAAGATATATATATATATATATATATGTATATATATATATATATATATAAATAGGCACTGAAACTGGAACCACAGATTATATTACACAATGAAATAATTTTGTAGAATTTCAATCTCAGGATGAATAATCAGAAGATAGCTTTTTAAACTTTGGGTGCTGTTAAAAATAGACTTTAACTCTACAAAGAGGGATTTTTAAAATCATATCTTTGAAGTTGTGATCCACCTATCAAGTTCTTGAAGAGTATTGTTCAACAATAAAATATAAACATCTATGCATACAATAGATGGAAACTTAAGCATCAATTCTAATTTTTTTCTGCAAAAACTTTTGTTATAAAAATGGCAATTTTTCATTTGAATTCTCTATCATTAATTTTCATAAGTATGTTGCATTTCAAATAGAAATGATCAGGAACAATGACAAAGCCTGATCCATTCAAGTTACTTATATAATTATTATCTATAAACTGTACACTACTGATATGATTTGCACCTTGCTGTTAGGAAGCAAGTAGTGTTTAATAGTTGAAATGAAAATAATGATGTCTTCATCAAGTAGAACTATGCAACATCATTATTTTATTGTGATGCATAGAGTGTCCATACTTACCACACTTTTCTTTGGAAAACTTCTACCTGGAAACTGGTGATCTTGTTATTACTATGAAGTTAGTTGATATTTCATGTGTACAACAGGAGAATCTACAGAATAAATATCAGTAGTCTTAGCTATCACTTTCTAGATATTTGAGTATTCCTGGCAAACATAAATATTATCAGTCTTAGATAATTCTAAGTCATTAAGATTCATGGATAATAATTTTTATTTGTTTTGAATAATCAAGTATCTTAAATACATAATAATTTGAAAAAAAAGGAAAACTACTTTGAGTAAGCCATTTGGAGATAGGAAGTCATCAGGAATTAAAGAAATACAAAAAAAGTAGTAAGTATAATACCACTTCTATCCTCTCAGGGTCTTGGCTTGGGTCTAAAAATGAAATTAATATAAAGAAATTATTAGATGAGAAGCATGCAAATTTTTTGTATTGTAAACAAATGGGGTACATCTTGTTTCTCTGTTTGTACATGAGGTAAAGGCATACCATTTGTGTAATCATACATTTACATAGGGTAATGGCGTTTGATTCATTCTGTTATATTTTCCTTCCCCCCCAACCCTCCCATCCCTCCTTTCCCTCTATACAGAAGCATGCAAATTTATACAATAAAATTTTATGTGGCACAGGAACCCTACTAAGGAAATAAAGACATTAAATAAGCAGTTAAATTCAGTAACTTATATACTAAATTGGACAAAGAATAACAAACTGCGAAAACTTCACAAGGCAAAGCAATTGGTGTAGGTTAGTTAACTGTTGGGAGATGTGATTAGTAAGATACCTGTTAGTTTAACAAGGTTTGTTTGTATAGAATTCTATTGGTCTCAATTTTCCATTCTTTATGATAAGACTTTTTCCCCTAATACAAGGAGGATCTTATCAACATGAATTTTTTCTCTAACTTTTAAGAAACTACATGAAGGTCAGAGAGATTTTCCTGTACTTCTATTTTTGAAGGGCCTTTAACTTATTCAATATGCCAGTGTGGTAAGTTTTTAACTCCTTTGTGAGCAAAATCCAATATTCCTCTTTGCAGAATTTGCTACCAATAATATTGAAATACTAGCATTTGTGCTGATATTAAAAAGTTAGGTATAATTATTATTTCATCAACATTCTATGGTCAAATGCTACATCTGAAAAAAATCTCTATTCAATACCTGAAGAAATTGATTCTAGGAAAGATAAGTGGGGAATGAGATCGTGGTCAAAGCAAATCATCTTTGAGAAAAAGGAGTCAAATTCTAAGATAATGGATGTAGTCCTCCAAGAATGAAAGGCAGAGTGGTGAAAGAATTTAACCTAGAAGATGTCCGTTAGCCAAACTGGAAGATGGTCTGGGGATTAGTCTCCTGGTATCCTGTCCTCCCCAGTCTATTCCCCCTTTTCTCAGTTTGAAATTTCATATCATTTTCCTTTTCATTTTTCATGACACTATTTTAAAAACCTCTAGAAATAAAACTACTGGACCAAACTGATTTTGGTTTACAACCTATTAATAAACATGAAAATGATATTTAATTTCATCAGTAACCTTACATCATAAGAAAATATCTTCAAAGATAAAAAGAAGTAAATAGTGTTAAAATGTATTCTAAAGGATTGTACTCTTGTCTCATTTGAATTTGCAAGTTGGAATAAAGTACTATGCCTGAAAAATATAGAAAATCCTGATTTCAAATTCATTAATGAAAACTTTTTATTACCTTGAAAAGATACTTGTGTTTTACTGCTTTAAAAAATACTGTATACCAGAATAACTGTGACAATCTTCAAAAACTCTGATGAGCTAAAACTAGTCTGTAATATGGTTAAACCTTTTGTAAGATAGAATATACTTCTTATTTCAATACACAATTGATTCTCAAAATTATTTTCAATGTCAGGGAATAATAAAAAAAAATGGTGATAGTTGTGTTATGTTAATTAAGAGAAAAAATTTAAGAGCCTCAATACAGAAAAGATCTCAGTGGTGCCTGGTGGTCTAAAAAGGTTCTTAGGTATAAATGTGCTTTCTCCCTAGCTCAAAGTTACCTATTACACACTACACTCATCAGGTTAGCAGGTCAAAAGGACGTCATTCTCACTATGCCTTGAACTCCATTTGCTCATTGTAAAGACACTAGTGTCGGGGCTTAGAAGATGACACCCCAAAGTATGGCACTTTTAAATTCTGAGAATTTTGAACTAAAAAAAGAATTCTAGGAACCATAGTCTTGCTGTCCAGAATTCTGTCTCTCTAACCTGTTTTCTCCCCCAAAAGCTCAGGCGGAAGTTTTCTCTTAAGTTCCTTATCTGACAAAATGAAGTTCTGCTTTCTGTTCTCCTGAATGAATGCTATTATCTTGAACCCCTTCCTATAATTTCTTCCCACAGGGAAGATTAACTGACAGAAGAAAGACTAGAGTTGAGGTTATATCCAGAGACCAAATGAACTTTGTCTCAGGCTCTTGTTTTTTTTGGGCTGATTCATCTCCTTTAAAAACCCTGTCCTCTTTCTCTAATCTATACCCTCCATACACTCCTTCTCCCTTGGTATATAAAACTCTAAGTTTTTTGAATTATTGTGTATTCACTTTCCAAGATTCCCCAGGCATGTGATAAAAATGCATGCCTTTCTAATTAGCCTAGTGTCAGTTTATTACAGCAGGCATAATTTACAAATATTCAGAGGACAGAGTTGGAAAGTTCCTTTTGCTCCAACGTTATCCGACACAGATCAGGTAACCTTTATAAAATTTTCTTAGTATTTGGTAGGCATAGAAGTAACAAGCAATTACTTGTTAAGTAGCACTCAGTAATTGACATAGGGAGAAATAAAAGTTGACTTTATTTTTCAATATTATTGATTTTGTGAGTTTTCTTAAAGTAAACAAAATTATAAATAAAATCAAAACTACTACCACAGCCATGACAAACCTCACTGGGTATATCTTCTAAAAGCTCTAAGACTGACTTGTATTATTACTACTGGTCAATGCAGTATGGTTCACCAAGATAAGTAATGTGACGCAGGTGTGAGCAGAAATTTTTTAAATTTGTCACCTTGAAGAATCACAAAAACGTGAGAAGAGAAAATGGCATGTACTAGATCAGGTGGTTCCTAAAGATGTTATTTCTGTACTACATATTAAGTATTTACTTTCTGAATCATGTGGAAGTTTTAGAGTTTCCAAGGAAGAATTCTCAGGGAGAAGCAAAGGTAACGAACACTTGAAAACTGAGAGCATCTGCAGCTGACCAAAGGCCTAATGTTTTTTCTGACATGCCGATGCTAATTCCCAATAAGAGGGGGGATAGGGAAGAATAAAGTTACTTAGATAGGTAGAGAGGAGTGAAGGGAGGGAAAGGGGTATGGAAGAAGGAATGATAGTACAGTGAAACAGACATTATTACCTTATGTACATGTATGACTGCATGACCAATGTGATCCTGCAATACATATAATGAGAAAAATAAGAGATTACACTCCATTTATGTATGATCTATCAATGTATAAATGCATTCTACTCTCATTTACAACTAATTAGAACAAATAAAATAAAATAATTTTTAAAAATTTAAATATTTTAATACTTTGACCACTCAACAAGTGTAACAGTTGAATATCAAACCTATGTGGATCCTTACTCTTCATATGTGCATATGGTTCTGTGCCAAGCAATGTAGGGATTTTATGAATGAAACAAAATAAAAAAATGGTTCCTAAATTAAAGAAATAAACCATCTTGTGGAATAAACTAACAAGGCAGAATGATAGAGCCTGCAATGGAGGATGTATTTGTTTAAATTTAGAAAGAAATAATGAATCCCCACCTCCCAGAAAAGTAAAGAAAGCTAGGCCAAGAAAATGGACATTAGAAATTGGTCTTGAAGACTACGTAGTGGTTTATTAAATAAAAGAAGAAAGTAAAATTTTTCCCCAACAGTAAAATCTGACAGGAAAAATGTCTGTGTTTTCAGTGTCAGTCTACTGAGGATAACTGACTGCTGTTATTGAATTCGAATATTTGAGTTTGGTAACCTGGTTACTAATGATGATAATTGCTCTTCCAAAGAAGATTGACTTATTTCTTCCCTGAGTCTGGCATTTTTAAAAAGACTCTGTGGTAAAATAATATATATTTACATAAAGATAATAACAAACCTGAATAAGATAAATATTAATATATCATGTGAGTGAACCATATAGCTACTAAATAATCATGTAAATATATACTTCTGCTACCTAAAAAAACTTCACAATACAATGTTGGAAGAAAAAAATGCTATAAGTTAGTAGTATCTAATTCATGATTCTATCTCAAAAAACAAAAGCAAAGTTAAAAATTCTAAAAACCCTAAATATTTACATATTATACACAAAACTATTAATATAAATATACCCTGTAGGGTTATTTTGAGTACTGACATTGTGAGTGCCTTTGTCTTTTTTTGCTGTACATGCTTTTACGATTCTACTAAATATGTACATACATTTTAAAAGACAACATTATGTTATATATCAGGAAATAAGAGGCATAAGGGACATGATAACTGAAGCAGAATTTGAAAAAGAAGAGCTAGCCATTTGGATAAAAAATAAACTAATGCAACACATCTTAAATCGTCTTACAGCATTGATAGGAATTATCAAACTAGATTTAGAGATCTCTTTATTAAAGTTTAATTTTTAATTACATCATGCATCATAGCTTTCCTTTTTATACATATTAATTTCATACCGTTGAAAGTGTTTTCTCCTATAACTCCATTTCCTCAAGTTTCAAATGTGAATGAGGTTTCACAGGTTTGCTATAAAGGCAGAATAGGATAGTTATCCATTACACAGATTCCCCGTAGTGTATAGCTCCTTCTTTCTCGAGTGCACTGCTATCCTGGCAATGAAACTAAACAACCATCTAGTTTCTAGAGAACCTAAACCACCCAGCAATATAAATTTTGTGTTATTACAATCTTGAAGAATGCTAGGTCTTTCAACAACTTTATTCTTCCTCAGAAGAATATTTATTCTTCCTTTTTTTTTTTTTTTAACTAGTGTTGCTTTAACAAGAGTGAATAACTCTGGCTCTGAACGTGGTTTATGAACAATTAAAGTACTTGGTTCCATTTGCTTGGTAGCCATTACCCACATAAGCCAGGCAGAAACCATAAACACAGTATTCTAGTCTATTGTTCAAAAAGAAGGGCAAATGTCATAAAGAAGGGCAAATTATGGAACTGTGTCTAAGAACTTCTAATTGATGCAAAGAAAAACAGTCTTGGTATGAATTCAGATCTGAAAACTGTGTTCAGAGAAAAACAAGAATGCTTCACAGAAAATTGAGAATGTGTTTTTCTTAAAAGAAATACTCTATTTCATCATGCTTTAATATTAGTAGCTAATAGATCAATTATTAGGATCAGAATTAGAACTGTTAAATAATGCAGACCACATCCAAAGACATTGGTAGCTAGTGGAGGATGTGTGTTCTGTCAATATTATCCTTTAAACATTTCTTTAATCTGTCTGCTGCTGCTGCATTCTTCTAACTTATCCGAATTACCCCTGTGCACTGAATAAAGCCATTCTTAGCCCAACCTAACTGTTTTGCAGTCCTTATCCTAAAATATGCACTGTTATGTTGCTATCCATTTAAAATCTCTCTGGTAATTTCCTATAGCTTCCAAAATTCCGATCAGTCCTTCTCTCGCCCTGCCCACATTTAAGTTTCACACTGTACAAAGCTATGCTGTTTCTAAACTGCTACCACTACTGCAATTTCAACCCACAATCCAGCTCCTCCTACCCCCAAATCCTCTATATTCGCTTCTGAGTCATGATACATCCCTGTCCCTCCTCCAAAACTAATTCCTCTCTCAGTTGTTCCTAGTCCCTCCTCTAAAGCTATCCTCTTCCTCAGCTGTCCCTGAATACTGCCTCTAATTCTTTAGATTTCGATTACAGAACACTTTCTAAACCACAACTTCTCTGATTAATCCTGATCCCTGGAGTCATGGTGAGTGTTATGGTTTGGATGTAAGATGACCCCCAAAAGCTCATGTATGAGACAAGGCAAGGTTTAGAGGAGAAATGATTGGATTTAAAGAGACTTAATCCAATCAGTGGATTAAACTTCTGAAGGAGTGTAAAGTGTGGCTGGAGGAGGTGTGTCCCTGGGGGCGTGTCCTTGGGGAGTCTAAGTTTTGTATCTGGCCGCTGGAGTCTCTCTCTGCTTGCCTCTGACATGCTCTTCCTCCGCCTTGATGTTCTACCTCACCTAGAGCCCCAGGAATGAAGCCTTGTTGTCCGTGGACTGAGACCTCTGAAACGTGAGCCCTCAAAAAAACTTTTCATGTTCTCAAATTGTTATCGTTGGGTCTTTTAGCAGCAGTGAAAAAGCTGACTAAAACAATGAGTGCCCTAGTATCTACCAGGGCACCAGATAGCAAAAATAGTCTAAGTGCACATGGGTTGGTGGTGTCGCTTGTGGAACTCTTACGTTGCTTATGTCAAAGTGAAATAAAATAGTGTGGTGACTTTCCATGTAAAAGGTTTTATTTGAGAATAAGCAAAGAGAAGGATTATCATCAGGGACATACATGCACAGGTCAGGGTGGCCTCTGGTCCGTTTGAGGAATGAATAAAGCTAGGTGTTTCACTGGAGAAAGAAAAACCACTAAGGTTTTTTGAAAAAAGTTCATTGGCATTTATGTCATTGTGCAAAACTGGTGAGGCCTGAGTGACAAATGGATAGTTACCAGGTCCGACTAGTTTTAAAGTCAAAGCAGGCTGTTTGTTTGGATTGACCTTGAAAGACTGTCTCAGACATAGGTGTAAAGGCCTGGTTGCCCTTGGGCTGCTAGCTGTTTCTTGTGACTCAGATAACCAACTATGGTTTGGAAAATTTATCTTTGATAATTCCTGCTGTCAGGTAAATGATGTGCAAGAACTCTCTTTTTGTGACTTTTCCTTGGCTTCAATGGCCAAAGTTTGACACAGGTGGCCCCATCTTGAATCTGACAGCTTCTACCCTTAACTTTGTAATCTCTGTGGAATGGGCATGGTCTACTTATAAACAAACCAGATGGAGAAAAACGTTAAGGTACCTTAGGCTTTAGACATCTCAGCCAACCTGTGTCAAAGGATGCTGTGCTTGTAAGAATTTAAATCTTTCAGCTAAAGTTATAAGATTATTTGGGGTATTTTGGGGGGGAGAGTGTGTTTCTAAATAGGATTATTTAATATGTGCAGATATCTGAAATGCTAAATGGAACAATGATGATTAGTTCAGAAACAGTTTAATATTTGAATTTGATAGATTCCATTTTGATTTTGTGGTTATAGAACTGAGAAAATGGGCAAGTAAGTTTGAGTAAAAAGATAATTAGAACCCAGTGATTAACAGTGATTCATTTTCTCTTGCTTAATCATGTCCTATTAATATTTTTTTACCTTTCAATATACATCTTTATTTTGCTTTTGTACTCATTTTATGTACACATTTTTTTAAATTTGTCGATTCTTTTCAGAAAAATGTTTAGTTTTCCTTCTTACCTTTATACTTTCTCACTCAGATACTTTTGTAAGTTGCATTAATGATGATTTATGTTCTTTATTTTATTTACTTCCTCATTTTGTACAGTAGAGGAGTCAAAACTTTTTATGTCTACGTTTTTAGGTTTCCAGTTGAACCTGAGAATTTAATTAGCAGAAGATAGATTCATGGGAGAAAAGCATATGAATTTTATGTACATTTTATGCAACATGAGTCCCTTATAATAAAATAAAGAACCAGAAAAGTAGCAAAACTTAAATGACTTTACAGCATCTAGAACAAAGAGAGTCAACTGAGGAAAAGAAATTGTGCAGGGAGGTGAAAATAAGTTATTTTTGACAAAGTCTGTTTGTATATAATTCTCTCTTGACTGTGATAGCCAACAAAAAGTCTTTTATCCTGGTAAAAGGAGGGCACCTCTCAGGTGGGAGTTTTTATTTCCTGCTTTGGGAGGGAAGGAGATTAGAATGCTTTTCTTGCACCCACTCCTTTTTTTAAGTGCCTTTAGTTCAAAGTAACCTTCATGCCAAAGTGACATATTTTGGAGGAGATTATATTTAAATTAAATTAATTTATGTTGGCATTCCCAGAAAGTCCAAGCAGATATTAATATATCACTTGTGTTTTGCTATTTTTGAAACTGAAAAAATTATCGAAAAAATCCAGTGATACTACTAAAAACATGATGAGTTCACTGTATGGTTCATTATGGGGCACAACTTAAGAACAGACTGGTCACCACTTTGAAGTCCAAATTTGAGAGTCTTTATTAAGCCAGCCGGCTGACTGTCTCACACAATGCACCCAAATATGGCTGTTGGGAGAACAGCCGTGACCACAGGGTTGTAGGGGTTCTTACACCAAAAATCACATCAATCATAAGTGTATGTTGCTATGATTTGAAATTACAAATTAATATTGTGAGATCATCAACAGAGGGGGAAGTGGGTCAAAATGACCCTTACTTAGTAACAAACTAAAGAATAGTTACCAACATCCACACAATCACCGTTCACATGGTACATTGTTTAGGAGCAATAGTAATCAAAAGAGCAATTTTTGTTTACATAGGAATTGTCATTCTGTATTGTTAAACATGTCACACTAAGTAACTGATGATGGGTACAGAGGCGGAGTGTTCCCATGGGAGAAGCTTATTTCCTATGTAACATGGAGTCTCAGAGCAAAATGGAGTCTGTTTAGTCATTTCCCTTAGAGTCTGGACTATAACATTCTCATGGAGTCAGATCTGTCAGCCCATCACAGGTTGATTGAAAGATGTAATGATTCTTCTTGAAATTTTGCTTGATAATTATTGATTGCAACAAAATTTTTGATTGTTAGAACTGAAATTCGTCCTATAGTTTTCTTTTTTCTTCTCAACAAACAAAAATTGCTTCCCAAAATAGAAATCATTTAAGTTGTTAAATAAAATATTCAAAATACTTTAATAATTCTCTCCTGGATAAATGAAGCTAACATGTTTAATCAATAGAATAATATCAAAAGTCATTCATAGCAGAATCTTTCAGATATGAAACGTTTTGTTTGTAACATTTTTTTTCAGTCTGTTGTAGTTAAAGAATTTCACTAAAGAGTTGATGTCTTAGAATATAACATTATCAAGTGTAAAATGTAAGAACTGAACTTTGAATTTTGCTGTCTCCTTTTCTACTATTATGCCAAATTAGAAAACAACACTTAAGAGATTTACAATTTATTTTAGTGAAAGATGCATTTCCCATAGACTTCTAAGGGTTAAAAGAAATGAGGCAGTGCCAGGAGGAAATCAGAAAGACATTTTTAGTATTTGCAAATAGAATAACCTACAGGAATGATTTATCAAACTGCTGAACAAGCAAGAATTTTACCATCTTGTTGGATAATCTACTGATTAAAAAGTATTTCTCTGCATAGGCAATCATTTGTATCTGTAGCCTTGGGCAAGGTCTTTCCATACATTTTAAGTTGTACTTTAAACTGCCTGCCAAAGACAGGTAGTACACATCAAACCTTGTCTATATTCTCTTGTTTATGAAACAACCTGCTACTGAGTCTTCCTTGAATATTTATTGGAATGTTGTGAGGTTTCAAGAGACAAATAAGTGATCCACTTAGCAGGAATGGAAACACCAATCAATAAAACATTCTTTGTCCCTGATTTAAATTTGTTCCAGCAACTTAAACAAATAATATTTTTAAAATTTATTTCACTGCAAAAATTTCTGACTTGAGCATATGGATTATTTACAGAAAATATTAAAGACATAAATCACAACTGAATACTGCATAATTAAGGCATTATTTTCCTTTAAACCTTAGAAATTTAAATACTGGGAATTTAGAAGAAACTAAGACTTCTATTAAGATTGTAAGAAGGGGGATAGGGAGCATTACAAAAAACAAACGTTCACGTATGTCTTTAAGTAAGGAGAAATGCAAAGTCATTTCGAATTAAACACTTCTGGGGAAAACAACGATTGTGGATGACAGGTCAGAAAAGCTTTATTGTAAATAGAATAGGGTTTAATGCTACGAGTAGATGTCTCTATAAGCTGAAAACGTTTGTTAAATTAATTCACTTCTGTGAATTCTAAGATAGTCTATATGACTTAAAGGGAAAATCAAGTCTTGAAAGAATCATCTCTACTCAATTGTCGCCTTTATTGTTTTTTACTTTATTATGATCAACTTGACATCTTATTGGAACAGCCTCTTAAGTACAATGAATGCATCATTCTTTTCTACTTTAATTAGAATTCCTGTATATATGTTTGGTTTGGTCACAAACATTTTTATAATTGGTTTCTAACAACTTTGTACATTTTGAGTGATATATGATTGCAATGTTTATTTATAATGTGTGTATATATATATATATATATATACATTTAAGAATGATTTTATGAAGTTTTTCTTTTTCTTTTTGTAGCCTCAAGTATTCAGTAGTCTTTTAAAACTATTTTGCATTTGTATTTCTGCCCAAATAAAAAAGACATTTTTGAGGGTGTGTGTGTGTATATATATATGTATATATGTATACTTTATATACATATATAATATTACATTATGGATATGAGCATGTACCCCCCGAAGATTAAGAGATTAATAGGAGTTATGGGAACTTTTCGGAGATGAGCATGTGTCTACCATCCTGAGTTGCAGAGTTAGTGGGAATTTTCCTTGAAGTTGCTCATTGTTGTCTTCCCAAAACAGAGGTTAGGACTGCCTTGGAGTAAAGCTAATTAAGGAGAAGGTGAATTTCAGAAATATGTAAAGTCAGAATATCATGTTTTGTGCACATCCAGATATATTAGCACCAGGTGTCAGTTTTTCTAAGGAATATTTCACTTGAATTAACTAAGATTTCTTAGGTAACTATGCTGTGACATTTTTTAGATAACTCCAGTTATAAAAGATAATTGGAACAAAATGATAAATAAGATATGCAGATCCCTTTGATTTGATCTCTAATGGACAGAGACACATGTATAAGAAAGTTTAGTAGAGTGTAGGATTATTAGGAAAAAAATGTGTACAAAGTACAGAGAGAGATAAAAAGGAAAGAAGTAGTTAAAATGATGTAAAGATATATGTATGTACATATGTGTGTGTGTGTATATATATATATAGTTTAAACTTTATTACATTTTCAGTAGGCGATCATAAATACAATTAGAGGATGCATTGACTGTGAAAGGACTTTTAAAAATATAGAGAAAAATGAAAACAGACTTCACGTAGGGAGAAAAACCTCACAGGTGTTCAATTTTGTTTTTCATGGTGCTATACCTTTAGACCAAACTTTGTATTATAACCTTTTGATTTATTTATTTGACTAGAAAGAAATGGGATATTCAGAATGGTTAAACTCTTCTTAGATGAAAAAATTTATCACCTCATAATAATCACTGTAAAATAGAAAGCCACAAAGGCTGCTTACATATAAAATCTATATTGGGAAACAAGTAAGATTTGTGGAAAATAATGCATTAGTTTTTGTAGTGCCTTCGGAGTGGAATTTATAGATTTAGAAGTAAACTGACATTTTTCTTACTACCAGGAATGGAAAATGGCAATGTTGATTCACAGAATGGAAGACTATATACATGTTTGAGAAAGAGTTGTAAGCAGTTACATTCTTGCCATTTTATGGATTGCGATGAAGTACAAAGATTCAGAGGAAAAAAAAAAAAATCCCAAAGAGGTCTGCCACATTTTGCTACTAAAACTGAAATTAATGGAATAAGATCATGATGCTATAGGTAAATTTATTGATTTTATTTTTCTAGGACATATCTACTAGAAAATATTTGTTACCTCATGGTATCACTGTTAATAAATAACAGCCATTTATGCTTGTTGTTTATGAAGTATCGAACATCATTTTGTTTGTGTTAATCATGTTGACACATTATAAAACTTATGTTTTTATATTAATCTACCAGGAAAACAATCTTAAAATATATTACCTTAGAAAATAAATCATTAATGGACATAGCTAATAGAACACTCAGAGAAACTTAAATATGACCTTTATAAATAGGAATTAAAGAACATGTATTTTATTCTTGGTATTTAGAGGTCATGTTAATGAATCACACATTATCCACTTAATGATCTTTATTTTTTTGTTACTACTGTTAAACAAACAAAAATGGCTAAAACAAAAATATATGATGTATTGGGCATAGAGAGATTAGTTGCTCTTACTTCTTTAGAAAGTCTAAACTCAGCTGTCATTATGATGAATCTATGCTGTCCCGGATTTAATAAATGTGTAGGGTTTTTTAAAAATTGACAACTGTTTAAAAAAATTCTTTTACTCCACATCAGATAAAACATTATGTTTAAAAAGTTTAATATGATTAATATAATTTCATAAATTAAGTGTGATTAGTGTGATTATTTTGCTTTATATAGAGAAATTATATAAACGAAATTACATATATCTTACTAGTTGCCTTTAACTTACTGACCCTTTAAGTGAATATTCATTAAAGGATGAGATATGTAGCAATTTAGACGTAGTTGCAGAATTAGGCAAGGGAGAAGAAACAACCTTTGCTGACAGTCAGCAGCAGGAAGCATCATGTTATAGTCACTGAGGGAAGAGAAGTCAGCAGGTGAGCTCTGCCTATACAGGTTTCCTCACTGGACAAGGTGTGGCTGCTTTCTTGGAAAGGGGATGGGGTGACTCAAACACAACCCAGATATTTGTTGAGTGGAGTAGAAATAAATTAGAGTTTGGGGAAATCAGGTGTAGGTATAATCTACCCTTATACTCTTCATGTAGCACGGATTGTGGGGTTGGGTTCTTTGTTTCATGAATATGAAGAATGACATCCACCGACATGAGGGTGAGAGCAAAGTACTAGGATTTATTAGAGTAATAGAAAGGAAGAAAGCAGAATTCCCAAAAGAGGGATATCAGAAAGTAGCGACTGTCTAGGGCTTAAGTGAATCTATAGGATTAGGAAATCTAGCCCCTGAAACCAATCCTGGGTCAGGCATTCTGTCCAGGAGCTCCTCTTGCGCTGGTCCAATCAGGTTCATGTGCTATTTTTTTTTTTTTCTTTTGTGAAGGATTTGGGTACCAGACAACAGATATCTCACTGTCAGTTAGATTTTCTGCTTACACAGGCATCAGCCAGACCTTAAGGAGACCTGGCTTGGTCTGTAGTTTCTCAGTCCCATTACATAGAAACCTGATCTTGAAGGAATCCAAGTTCCCTGCGTGCTCATTTTAACCCTTTCTCCTGCCTCTTTAGGGTTCTGAGTGGGTCCAAGAATGAAATTTATATAACATGAATTAACAGGAGATAAGTATATGTATTTGTTTTATGTAAAATTCATATGGCATGGGAATCCTCATAAATAAATCGAGATTCAAAAAGTATGTAGAGGACTGAGGATGTAGCTCAGTTGGTAGAGTGCTTGCCTCACATGTGCAAGGCCCTGGGTTTAATCCCCCAACACCAGAAAAAAAGAAAAAGTATGTAGAATTAATTACTTACATACCAAATTGACAAAAGAGTAATTTGTAAAGAAGCAAAAACTAAGAGACTGCTTCAAGAAGAGAGTCATTTTAGCAAAGTATATTCAGAATTCTGTAGGTTTCAACTTCTTATCTGTAATGGTTGGATGTGAAGTATTCCATAGAAGCTCACGTGCAAGAAGGTTTAGAGGAGAAATGATTGGGTTATGAGAGCCTTAACCCAATCCGTGAATTAATCAACTGTTGGGATTAATTCAGTGGTAATTGAAGGCAGGTGGATGTGCCTGGGGGAAGTGGGATATTGGAAATGTGGCTTTGGGGTATATTTGTATTTGACAAGTGGAGATCTCTCTGCTTCTTGATCATCATGTGAGTCGCTTCCCTCTGCCACATTCTTCCACCATGATGTCCTGCTTCACCTGGAGACCTGAGGAATAAAGCCTGCTGTCTATGGATTGAGACCTCTGAAACCATGAGCCCTCAAATAAACTTTTCCTCCTCTACAGTTGTTCTAATTGGATCCTTTTAGTCACAGCAGTGAAAAAACTGACTAAAACATTGTCCTTAAGGATGAGGATGCTGCCTTTCATTCTAGTAAAGGGAGAAAGTCTTTCAAATGGGAATTTCATCTTCTGCTCTTAAGAAACAGCATAAAGTTCAAAGTGATCATTTTATACCTGCTGTTAATTTTTAAGTTATCTTTAACTTAAATAGTCAATATGCTAGAGTAGCATATTTGAGAAGTATATAAAAAGTGCAGAGCAGAATTTCAGAAAGGAAGAGGTTATACAGAGAAAGAGATCTAGATATCACCATAAATCCTGAATGTTTGATTAATGATCAGTCTTATGACACTTCACAAAGATGAGCAAAGATGAGCAAGAACAACTTCTTAAGAAAAGTATTTTCCTCAGGGAGTTGTAAGATAATTCCAAGTTCACAGATTGGGTAATCATTCAATATTCCTTCAGTTGGAGTGCAGAGAACTCATTGGATATGCATGGGATTCAGTACAAATAACATATGGAGCACATCTTGGAATTAAGCCTAAATAAATCCTAGATTAAAACATATCATAGGACCATCTTTAAAGTGCTTAACAACAATGAAAAAGGCCAAACTGATAAGCTAGTAGGTTAACTACTTTGTAGGAAAATTCCAACACACTTTCTAATAATACAAATAAAATCCAGCATTAAACAATGCAAAATACATAGTATCTAACACCTTTCTAATAATACAAATAAAATCCAGCATTAAACAATGCAAAATACATAGTATCTAACACCTATTGAAAAAATGTCCTGTAACCCCTTGTTTTCATTTTATTTTTCTGTGTGTGTGGTAAGAGCACTTAATAAGGAATCTACCTCCTAACAGATTCTGAAGTGCTCAGTACTGTATCGTTAAACATGTCTCACAGAGTTTAAGGCACTCATATAATTATCAGGAAAACATGACCCACAGCAAGAGAAAACTAATATAAAGCAAGCAAAAAATGAGAGAGGATAGACTTAGCAGACAAATAACACAATATGCACACATGCATACAGAGACATACCCAAATAAATAAAATAATTTCTAAAAAGTTTGGAATATACAATACTGGAATTGAAAACTGTATTTAACAAGTAGGGCACTGTCAAAAATGAAGCAAAGAGAGAAATATAATATTAAACAGATTTTCAGATACATGTCAAAAATAGCAATTATTTCAAGATAAATGCATTAGAATCTTAACAGGAGGGACATCCAAAAATATATTTATTTTAAATAATTGCTAAAATTTTCCAAGATTGAAAGAAACTATATCCTCTATATTTAAGAAGTTCAACAATTTCCAAATAATGTAATCATATACATGTATATGCACAGTATAAACAAATCACATAAAGGATTATCATAAACAAATTTCTAAGAAATTGTGATGAGATAAAAATATTAAGATCAGTTAGAGGAAAATACTGACATCTACTCAGGAACAAGAATATGAATTAGGGCAAATTGATCTGATAAAATGGAAGCCAGAAGAAAATATACTGATATCTTCATAGAAGTAATAAAAAATGAAAAATAAATCTGATGGCTAAGCACTATATACCAGTAAATGTATCCAGACAAAGTAAAACATTTTTTGGACAAGACGTAGTCAACAAAATGTTCCACAAAAACATTTGCAATACAAGAAATAAGAACAGAAGGTAAATTATATTGTATGGATTTTTGGAGCAATAAGAACAGAGCTGGAAATGGTATTATTTATATATATGAATAAATATTTACCCTATTATAACTACTGAAACAATTAACAAAGCATAGAGAACAAGCCAATAGTGTAAATAAATGGAATTCTAAAATATGCTCAAAGTTCAAATGAAAACAAAATGTTAAAAAAAGAAAATAAGATGCATATATAAAATATAAAACAACAAATGAATGGATTGATTTCAACCATGATAATGGAAATTTTAAGCGATAAAATATTCCATTTAAAAGATCAAGATTGTCATATTGAGCAAGATCTGACTAGAAACAATATGTCAGAAATCCTTTGTATGTGTTCTGTGCACAGCAGGGTGAAAATAGTTAACAAAAAAGCAATATGTATCTCAAAATGGTTAGAAGAGAGATTTGAATGTACTCACCATTAAGAAATGATAAAACTTTAAAGTGATGGTTATGATAATTAACCTAAGTTGATCACTACCCAATGTATCCATGAATTAAAACATAGCATTGTAATTCATAAATATGCACAAATATCATGTGTGAATAATAAAGCACCCTTAGAAATGAAGACACAAGAGTTTAACTAAAAAAAGTACATAAAAATATACAATGTAGATGTTCAGCATAAAATAATGAGGGTGACCATATAAATATCAAGGAAATTCGACTTCAGAATATGTAATATCACTAGGCGTAAAAAGGAACATTTCAAAATAATGAAGAATTTAATTCATCAAGACAGCATAAAACATCCTAAACATGTATTCATCTGATAACATAGCTTCTAAACATGACACAAATGTCGACAGAAATGAATAGAGAAATACATAAATCCACATTTAAGGTTGAAGATTTTTCACATCCCTTTCAGTAATTGATAGAACAAAGGAAAAAGATATCAGCAGAATTATTGAATAATTGAACACCATCACCCACACCTAGTTAATTTTTAACAACTGTGTTGAGTTATAATTCATATGTAATGATTTAAATATGTAACAAGGACCGTACATATTTCATATGTACAATTTGATGATTTTGGACATATGCAAACATCTGAGATACCATAACCATCATCAAGGTAACAAAATAATCAAAATTTCCTAAAGATCCTGTATCCCCTTGTTTTCATTTTCTTTTCCCTGGGTGTGTGTGGTGAGAGCACTTAACAAGGAATCTATTCTCTTAACAAATTTTGAGGTGCACAATATTGTCTTAAATATATCTCAGAAATTAAGACACCAGTATAATTATATATTCTGACCTTCAACAATTTAAACAGAAAGTTAAACTATCAAACTCTGTGTGATGCTTTTATAACTGATTAGAGAAAATTTTATGACTGTAAGTGCTTAATTTAGGAAATGCTGTCTAAAATCAATTTCTAATCTTCTGCCTCAAGAAGACAGAAAACAAATATTAAGTTAAATGTAAAGGAGAGCAGGGGAATAATTAAAAATAAGAGCAGGAATCAAGGAATTTGGAAATCAGAAAAAAAATACATTAAATGAAAGGTAAGGTTTTAAAATTAAACATTAAAAGTGACACATTGCTATCCTGATTCTAAAAGGAGAAAAGAGGTGAAAATTGCTCATTAGAAATTTTTAAAGAACAAAATCACGTGAGAAAAATTCTGCCTATAAATTTGAACAATATGAATGAGATGGACAGATGTTTCAAACAATGCATTGCTGATATTGACTAAAAATTTAATAGAAAACTAGACAATCACCTTGTACATATTAAAGACATTTATGAAATCTCTCTAAAATTTTCAGACCCATAAGACTTCATGGTGAAGTCTATCAAGCACTTCAGGGAGAAACTATAACAATCCTACCTAATCTGTTAGAAAATAGAAAAGGATCAAACAATTCTTACTTGATTTTATCATATTAATGTTGTTCTGGCAAATCAAAGTAAAGACATCACACACACACCAAAAACCAAAATGAAACCAAACCAAAAAATGAGCCTTAAATGTAATGAATATAAATGCAAAAACCCTTATAACAATATCAACAAATCAAATAAAAATGCATGAGTAAGATATTATATCAGTGCCAACTGAGTTTTATCGCAGGAATTCAATACAGATTTAACATTTGAAAAGTCAATCAATGTAATTATCCATATTAAAAGAACAAAGATAAAAACTGTAAGATCATCTCAATTAATGCAGAAAAAGTATTTGACAATATTAAAAACTGTTTATGATTAAAACCCTTTGCAAAGTAGATTAAAACATAGCCCTAGTGAAAGACATCCTTGGAAATCTTATAGTTAATAGCACACTTAATGGGGAAAGATTGCATGCCTTAGTTTTAAGTTTGGGAGGATTGGCAAAGATATTCTCTTAACTATTTCTGTTCAGTACTGTAATCAATGTAATAACCAATACAAATCAAGAAAAGTTAATGAAAACATGAGTATATAAAGGAAGAAGTAGGATATTGTTATTGCATATGACATGATAAATAGAAAATCCTGAGGAAGATATTTTTAAGGACAATAGAATTACTAACTATATTAGTAAGACCATAGGTTATAAGGCAAATATGCAAAAATTAATTGTTCTTTTGTATAATAGCAAAAACTTTAAGCTATTCTAATGAAAATCTTGAAATCAAAGGCAATAGGGAATAGTCAACTGAGATGATACAGATATGAACAAGAAATAAATTCTCAATAAACCATCTTTGTTTTGTCGACCCAAATATATAAATAAAATAACTAAATATGATGTGCAGATCTTAAGGTGGATAGCAACCACCTTAAGAACTAACAATTACAGAAACATTAGTGGCAATATGGATTTATTTGTCACACATGTAACACTCACTTCATGGCTTTCATTCCTGTTTTGAGAATGAGATCACAACTTCATTGTAGCATATACATAATTTTGTAGTGATTTTGATTCCTTGCATTCAGATGATAGGTAGAGGAAATCATTTATTCCTACCTGCTTCATAGAATTTCATGGCAGTTTACACAAGTGACACAGACGGATTCAACTTGACTTTCCCCTGGTGAAACCTAGTCACATGATCACCTCTGCATGGAAAGCAGGGTTAGGGAACTGAGTTCCTGTAAGAACAATACATTCCTTCAAGTCTTCACAGTGGCAGATGGAGACAGGGATAGCCATCTCTTACACAATGCCAAGTGCTCATTGGGAATACTGAATAGCATACCACTTACTCATGTTCAGGGTTATTTATTGTGAGAGGATTTTGAGACGTCATCTGAGTTGCTGTCCTTGTATTAGTGAATCATTCCAGAGAACCTGCAGGCAAGAAGGATATTTTGATGGAATGGTTTTATTTTATTTTTGAAGGACTTTGTGCTGGTCTATTCTAAGATGTGAATGACTGTATAAAACCACTGTGGTGTTTGAAATCAAAACAAAATTCTTTGTCTTTCTACAATGTGCTAAAATTTCAATAGCTTAAGAGAATAAATATGGGGATGGACCATTTCTGCTTAAGATAAGTCCAGTAATGTCCCTCTATATTTCAAAACTATTTTAGTCATAAGAGTTTTTTCCTGTTTATATCCATTTGTGTGTCTTTATTGAAGCTCACCATTTTTTATAAACATTAGAGTGCCTCTAAAATAAAGATAAAACACAATAAAAGAAGAAAGTGCCTCTTTTCCATAATTGTCTACATGGATCAGGAAAGTGTAAGATTTATTTACCCTTTGACTTAAAATACATAGAGAATAACTATCATCATGGGGAAAGAAGAAGGCATTAATTGATCAGTGAACAAGCATGTGAGGGTATGTCATCTAATGAATCTCAAAACATTTGTAAGTGATTCTAGGAGAAGAACAGTCAATGCAAGAAAGACAGAATAAACTGAAAACTTATTCTAACACTAACAGTAGGAGTCCCATGAAAAGTATATAAAAGCAAAGTTACTTATGTTCATATGTTTTAATAAAGAAAATCAAGAAAGTTATAAAGTAGTTACACATTCACTCCACTAACATTTTGGTACCTAAAACCTGGATTCCTAATGTAAATATTCATTACAACTATTCAATTATAAAATATGATTAATGAAGGCCCCAAATATACAATTAAAAGTAGTCAAATACTGAAAAATTATCTCTGTGTCAGTTCTATTCTACTTCATTACAATGAATTGAATATTTCTGTATTTCGCTGTATTTAAGTTAGAGATGTACAATTCTGGAAGAGGTAATATTATTTCATATCCAAATCTACCTTGTTGAAAAGAATAGAAAAATAGAAGAGACATTTAGAAGAATTAGCAAGTTATTCTTTACTTTTCATTTGACTCTTAATAATCAAATACATAACTAGCTAGGAATCATAATAAAATATTAATTATTTTAGTGGAACTATGGAAAAATGTTTCCATATTTTTTGGCCTTTAAAGGCCTCCTTAATACTAGATTACTTCATTGTTGCTGTTACCTCTGCAAGGTTATCAGGTCTGTGTAGAGGGGACACTTATTTTTTTCTTGAACAGTGCTGTGTACTGTTTCAATTTTTTCAATGTGGGCTAACATTCTAAAAAACTAAGGTAAGCTACATGTGAAGATTGATTTCCACTTATGACTCATTAATTGCATATCATTGCAACTGCTGGTTGGATTCACAGCCTATTTCAATTGTTTTGTGGTCAGGTAAAGTGTTACATGTATTTGTGGAGGAAAGAGGTAGCATTTAGCATTTCAATTCTATGGTTACCATTTCTGAAGTACATTTTAGTAAATCTAACATCACTGATTCTCAACCAACAAATTTACTGTCATTGTACTAATGTTTCTCCCAATTCTGTAATGTGCATTAAGATTGATAATACTTCATTTTGTCCTAATTTATTTATGTGCATAATTGCAGATTATGAAGTCATCATTTACCACAAATTTATCTTTTCCTGCTGACAACCTCTAAGGAAAAAAAAAACTTTGATTACATATGCTGAAAGACTGCAATAAATAAAAGAAAATATGGCTTCTGGAAATGGAAAGTCTGATTCTGTTAAATAGCTGGTGCCTTAAGACAAATACACTATTTTTAATGCATCAACTTTTAGAAATAAGTTGATCAATTTTTGACATTGTGGACATAGAGTGATCTTGAACATAAATTATTATTATTATTGTCATTAATAATAAAGACATGATAGTAAAAATATATCTCCTTCAGTACTAAAAAGTAGACTGATATATTAGTCAATCAGATAGTATATCTTATGAAAAAAGTATAACAATAATAAGGGCATAAGAGTATTTAGAGATGTGAATTATTATAACAAGACTAGTTATTCCCTAGTTTTTCTTTTAATACTTTTGATCCATTAAAACTTTTAAAAGGAAATCCTATTTAGCTATAAACATTATTGCATTCATAAGATAAACATATAATTATTTAAAGAAAAAATAACTCAAAAGGAAAATAATTTGATATGAATAGAGAAAGAGAAATAATTTCTTCCTTACTTCCTCCTCTTAAACATCCTTTTTGATAAAAGAAACAGTATTCTTAATAAAATTAAAGAAGTTGTTTCATAGAGCTATCACTACAGGGTAATTTCTAGATTGCTTTTAGATTTTTTTCTAAAAAATGGCCAAAAATGAGCAGCCATAGTTGGAGGAATTAAAATTTTATTTCTTTTAAACCAAATGATATATATTAGAGTGTTATTATTAGAAATTATCTTTCTATAATAAATATGCAGAGTTTATCACCCAAATGATTGAAAAGAAAGTACTAACCAAATATATACTCTATCAAAGATGTTTTAGACATGTAAATCTAGCTTCCTTAATATAAAAACTCTAATATTTCTTAATGGGAACTTCTACAGAGGCTGAACCAATTTTTTAATACATAAATTTAATGATGTTTGGACACACAAAACCATTTTATGTTTCTTACAATTACATAAGACTCCTGGAATAGTCTTTGGATTTGACCTGGGAACTTAACTAGACCATATGAAATTGTTTCTTTTTGTTGAAAGAAATGTGATTGTTGGACCATAACCATTTTTCTTTAAGAACTCATAAATTCTGGTGTTCCATTATGAAGAAATAGCCTAGATCTACATTGCAAAGGGAAAGAAAAGTAACATCTACAAATCCCTGATTCCTTTGCTTGAAAATAATTCAACTTTTCACAATTTGTGTATGTTTTCTTCACTTATAATTTAGGAACAAACAAAAATGACACTTTTCCTTTATACTTAAAGAACATGAAAGAAATTTGTGACTATATTTTGTAATTGGATTATAATTTATGTTTCACAAAAAATAATTAAAAGAAGTATGAATATATGTGCTTCCAATGGGGAATTGGCTTTAGACAAATCTACCAGATATCAGTGTTCAACAACATAATTTTCAGCGTTCAGTATCACTGTAGTGATCAAATGCCCTTCTTCATTCAGAGGACTGGTCACAGTGAGTAATAACTAAATAAGGTTTAAAGCTGTATTTTAAGTGTAAAATAACTGAAGTGGTTTCTGGCTCAAGATGTCAAGAGATTTATAGCTTAATGTAATCAAAATAATCAAAAATAGTCAGCAGAGGGAAAGAATTCCTAATGACAGAAAGGGCATACAGTTTGTATTAAACATTCTGTGAAGGTGTTGTAATTTGTCTTGCTTTAATATAGATTTCAAATGCTTTTGTTTATTTTTTTCTGCAGTACTACAGTGCTAGGAACTGAACCCAGGGCCTTACACATGCTAGGAAAGTGCTCTACCACTGAGCTATATCCTCAGCCCTCAAATTGCCTTTAAACTAGAATCATTAGTATACACGTTTGTTCTCTGAAGAAGTTAAACATGTGACAAAAAATAATCCCCATATTCATGCTTCAGGAAATGATTAAACCAGTTACAGAACAAGTATATAATGGGGTACTAGGCAACCCTAAAAAGGAATGACTTGTGTTTTCCTATATGATCTATGAAGTTATTTTTATGATTTAGATAGATATGAAGTGTCGCCCAAAAAGCTCATGTGTGAGACAATGCAAGAAATCTCAGATGTGAAATGATTGGGTTTTGAGAGCCTTAACCTAATCAGTGCATTAATCCTCTAATAGGGATTAACTCAGTGGCAGTTGTAGGTAGGTAGACTGTGGCTGAAGAGATGGGTCCCTGAAGGCCTGCCTTCCATCTTCCATATAAATAAATAAATACACACACACACACACACACACACACACACACACACCATGGTGACAGGAGTCTCTTTGCTTTCTGATGGAATGACCTGAGCTGCTTTCCTCTGCCACACTCTTCCACCATGATGTTTTGCCCCATCTAGAGTCCTGGGAGTGGAGCTGGCCATTTATGGACTGAGACCTCTGGAATCATGAGCTCCAAATAAATTTTTACTCCTCTAAAATTATTTTTGTCAGGTCTTTTGGTCACAGCAATGAAAAAGCTGATCAAAAAAGTTGTGTTTAAGATATAATTATAAAGGCAGATTAGTGTGTATAATACACAATTACTTTTGGAGCAATGGGGAGTACACTTAGGAGGATTGGTTCCAGGAACTCCCTCAATATAAAATATGCAGATGTTCCACTCCTTTATATAAAATGCATGGTATTTGCACCCAGTGTGTGATCATCCTCATATAAACTTTAATCCATCTCTAGATTACTCATAATACCTAGTACAATGTAAATGCTATGTAAACAGTTCTGAGACTGCATTGATTAGGGGATAACGGCAAACAAAACCTCTGCCTGTGTTCACCACAGATGCAGTTTTTTTCAGAATACTTTTGATTGAGCTTTGGTTGCATCCATGAATTTGAAACCTACAAATGCAGAGGGCTGACTGTATAAATGCATATGACCAATTGCTTTTGGAAAAATGATTAAACATGTGAAAAAAAGAACAAAAGAAGATTACACATGAGGGAGGAAGTTGAAGTGCAAATTTGGAGGTAATCAGAATAGAAATCAACTTCATGAGTCTCCTTCTATTCAGTACATTATATTTTGAGTCATGTAAATATTTTATATGAATAAAAAGTTAAGATTAAAATTGGAATCTCTCAAAATATTTTTAAAAGGAACTGATTAATATTAGAATGTTGAGTGCTGGCATAAAACATGCTGAGGAATTTGTTCAAGAGTTGTTAAAATATAATTTAAATTAACTTCATAGGAAGATATAATTTAAGGTAGAAAAATGAAAGAAAATATTTTCAAGTATTTGTGATTCTCGGTGATAGTGTAGCCGTCACATTATTATGAGAGTGCTTTGACTTCATTATAGAAACATACAAATAACTAGGGTGATGTTACCACAAGCTGGCATTTTCTGGGTAGGACAAAAGAACTAGATGATTGAGTACAAATAAAAACCTATATTACAGAATGTACAAGAATAAATAGTATGTGTATAATCTTTCACAACATAAATACTTTCTACTTCTATCTCCAGAGAAGATTAACTCTGTAGCAATGAGCATCACTAACACGTAGATTATTTTCTCTAATTGCTTCTCCACAAGTCCTCCACCCAAACAAACAGAAAGCAAAAACAACAGAACAGGGCTACTTTGGATAATTGCCTGATATAGTGTCTGGAATAGGCCATGCTCAAAATAAGCCTGAAATATCTTACCAACCAAAAATGCAAGTGTGCTGTCAGATATTCTAGTGTTGTTAATTAGAGCCTGGGGTTTCCAAGTCAGCAAGAGGAATTGACCATTAACAAACTTGCAAGCTTTGGCTTAAAAAAGGAAACTGTGACCTTCAGCAAGAATGATACCTGAAATGAATTAATAAAACACATTCAGCATTTTAATTCCATAAGTTCATTATTGTCACTTTTTGGTTCCTAAGAAATCAACTTGACATTTTATTTTTTATTTTTTATTAAAATCTTATTTTATTTGTATGGACTGCATTTTGATTCACTATACACAAATGGGGTACAACTTTTCATTTCTATGGTTGTACACAATGTAGTTTCACTCAACATTTAAAACTAGGAAATAAAGACAAGCATCAAAAACTCATCCTCCATTTTCTATAAGACACACTATAACTCTGAGAATCTAAATATTACCTGGGAAAGTTTCTTTTAAAAGAATTATTCCAACCTAAAAATCATAAGGAATGATGGAAGTCTGCCACTTTAATATATATATGTATGTGTGTATATATATATATATATGTATGTATGTATATATATATATATGTGTGTGTGTGTGTGTGTGTGTGTGTGTATGTGTGTTTATGGGTTAAATAAATTATATGTGTGTGAGATGGTGATGATATATGTAAACTAATACATCTATGGGAACTTTATTAGATTGCTAAATCATTTCAAAGTTATTTAATAAAAAGGCACACATTACTAGAATGTTATACTTTTGGACTATGACTAAAAGATACAGATGACATCTCTGGACCCAAAGAGCAAAAGGAAACTAAAACTAATTTCTAAGTTGTGTTACTAAGGCAGTTTCGAGAGCAGGGAGAGAAATAACTGCTTGTGGAATCTGGGTAAGCAGGATGGTAAGTAGTCAACAAAAATTTCCTGTATTTCACAGACTACACGTAGGTGTCGGAGAACCAGTAGTCTCTGAGGATCCTGTAGACTTGGTGAATGGATATCTCTCCATGAACCTTGAGAATCAGAGATGGAGGACCTGATAAGGAGCTCTTTGAGATGCCCTACTCCCATTCACCTTTTCAACAAGTGTACAGACAGCATCTGCTCTGTGTCAGCACTGTTCTAGGTGCTGAGGATGAACTGGTGGTGGGAGGGTAGGGAAAGGGAGAAAGATACGGAACGCGGAAGGCTTACACTTTCAGATGTAAGGCCTGCGTGAGAAGGTGACATCTGCGTGAGCACAGTGAAGGAGGTGAGATGCAGTACATGCTGAGTTGTGGAAGAAACACGCAGAGAAAGCAGCATGTACAAATGTCCCAGGTAGAGACAGGGGAGCCTCATTTGTTTAAGAACTACTAGAAGTCCGGATGGCTAGAGTATAGTGAGCAAGAGGGGCAAATATGGCCTTCCAGGATGCCAGGAAGATTAGGGTTAAGCTGAAGTACTGTTTTTCAAACGATGTAAGTGAATAATGATTCAAAGTCAAAGATGCATTGATTTATAGAAAACAAAATTATATTATATTTATACATGAGTGTGAGGGTGGCAAATTACAGCAATTAGTTACAAAAGAAAGGTTTACTTTCAATGACTAGAGTTAACCCAGGGGGACCCTCATCATCAGCCATTGATAAGAAAACAAATTGCATTTCAGTGGGAGCCTTAAAGGCAGGAGGAGATTGTAAACTGCTTTCCCTACGTACAGCTTCTTCTATACTTAAAAGCTTTTTGAAATGTTTTAGAGTGCTTTAGAAAATGTTCAATGTTTCTTATAGGAATTTTGAATTATTTTAAGCCTTAATAGAAAATATGTAACTAAATCTTCTATTGACAATATAATGAAATTCTTAGTTAAATGAAATTAAATGGCTATGCTTGCTCTAGAATTTATCATTTTTAATATGATATTGGAATTCACCAAGAAGGAGATATTTGAGTACATAAACTCTTACTTACACACTATACATTTAACACTAATTCCATTAGAACATTATGTCTGAACTAGATGCAAGAATTATATAAGAATTTTACCTCCTAGAAATACATATATATAAAATGAAATATAAATAAAATACAAATATATGCATATATATGCATATAAATTTACTTATATACATATATAAATTATATATATATGAATAAAATAAAATGTAAGTATATATAATTATATATACATATACATATTTTTTTATTTAGGTTTTAATTTTTTACAGACTACATTTTGATTCATTGTACACAAATGGGGTACATAATTTTGTTTCTATGGTTGTACATGATGTAGATTCATACCATTGGTGTAATCATACATGTACATAGGGTAATGATGTCTGTCTCATTCCACCATTTTTCATACCTCCCTCCCTCTCATTTCCTTCCACATATTATAAAGTTCCCCCATTCTTCTCTCATTCCCCATCCCCATTATATATCATTCTCTACTTATCAGGTAAAACATTCAGCCTTTGGATTTTTGGGCTTGGCTTATTTCACTTAGCATGATATTCTCCAATTCCATTCATTTATTTGCAAATGCTATAATATTATTCTTCTTTATGGCCGAATAGTATTCCATTGTGTATATATACCAGGGTTTCTTTATCCATTCATCTGTTGAAGGGCATCTAGGTTAGTTCCACAATCTAGCTATTGTGAGCTGAGCTTCTATAAACATTAATGTGGCTATGTTATGTAGTTTGCTGATTTTACATCCTTTGGGTATAAACCAAGGAGTGGGATAACTGGGTCAAGAGGTGGGTCCATACCAAATTTTCTTAGGATTCTCCATACTGCTTTCCAGAGTGGCTGCACCAATTTGCAATTCCACCAGCTATGTAAAATTGTGCCTTTTTTCCCCATCCACGCCAACATCTATTATTGTTTGTGTTCTTGATAAACGCCATTCTAATTGGAGTAAGATGGAATCTTAGAGATGTTTTAATTTGCATTTCTCTAATTACTAGAGATGTTGAACACTTTTTCATATATTTATTAACTGCCTGTTTGTCTTCTTCTGTAAAGTGTTTTTCCAGTTCCTTGGCCCATTTATTGATTGGGTTCTTTGTATTTTGGGTGTAAAGTTTTGTAAGTTCTTTGTAAATTTTGGAGATAAATGCTCTATCTGAAGTGTGTGTGGAAAAGATTTTCTCCCACTCTGCAGGCTCTTTCTTCACATTCTTGATTGTATCCTTTGCTGAGAAAAAGCTTTATAGTTTGAGTCCATCCCATTTATTGATTCTTGCTTTGATTTCCTGTGCTTTGGGAGTCTTATTGAGGAAGTCTGATCCTAAGCCAACATGATGAAGATTCGGGCCTACTTTGTCTTCTATTAGGTGCAGGGTCTCTGGTCTAATTCCATTTTGAGTTGAGTTTTGTGCAGGGTGAGAGATAGAGGTTTAATTTCATTTTACTGCATATGGATTTCCAGTTTTGCCAGCACCATTTGTTGAACAGGCTATCTTTTCTACATTGTATGTTTTTGGCTCCTTTGTCTAGTTTGAGGTGACTATATTTTTGTGGTTTTGTCTCTGTGTCTTCTATTCTGTACCATTGGTCTGCCTGTCTATTTTGGTGCCAATACCATGCTGTTTTTATTACTCTTGCTCTGTAGTGTAGTTTAATGTCTGGTATTGTGATACCTCCTGTTTCACTTTTTCTATTCAGAATTGTTTTGGCTATTCGAGGGCTCTTGTTCTTCCAGATGAAGTTCATGATTGCTTTCTCTATTTCTATGAGGAATGTCATTGGCATTTTAATTGGAATTGCATTAAATCTGTATAGCACCTTTGGTAGAAAGGCCATTTTGACAATGTTAATTCTATCTATTCAAGAACATGGGAAATCTTTCCATCTTTGAAGGTTTTCTTAAATTTCTTTCTTTAATGTTCTGTAGTTTTCATTGTAGAGGTCTTTCACCTCTTTTGTTAGATTAATTTCCAAGTATTTTATTTATTTATTTATTTTTTGAGGCTCCTGTGAATGGAGTGGTTTTCCTAATTTCTCTTTCAGAGGATTCATCACTTATGAATAGAAATGCATTAGATTTATGTGTATTGATTTTATATCCTGCTACTTTGCTGAATTCATTTATTAGTTCTAGTAGTTTTCTAGTGGAGTTTTTTGGATCTTCTAAATATATGATCATGTCATCAGAAAATAGGGACAATTTTAGTTCTTCTTTTCCTTTTTATATTCCTTTAATTTCTTTGATCTGTCTAATTGCTCTGGCAAATGTTTCAAGGACGATGTTGAATAGAAGTGGTGAAAGAGGGCATCCCTGTCTTGTTCCAGTTTTAGAGGGAATGCTTTCAATTTTTCTCCATTAAGAATGATGTTGGCTGTGGGCTTACCATAGATAACCTTTACAATGTTAAGGTATGTTCCTACTATTCCTATTTTTACTATTGTTTTTAAGCATGAAGGGGTGCTGTATTTTATCAAATGCTTTCTCAGCATCTATTGAAATAATCATGTGATTGTTAACTTTAAGTCTATTGATGTGATGAATTACATTTATTGATTTCCAGATATTAAACCAACCTTGCATCCCTGGGATAAACCCCACTTGATCATGGTGCACTATCTTTTTAATATATTTATGTATGTGATTTGCCACAATTTTGTTAAGGATTTTTGCATCTATGTTCATCAGGGATATTGATCTAAAGTTTTCTTTACTTGATGTGTCTTTGTCTGGTATTGGTATCAGAGTTATACTAGCCTCATAGAATGAATTTGGAAGGGTTCCCTCTTTTTATATTTCCTGAAATACTTTAAGGAGTATTGGTATCAGTTCCTTTTTAAAGGTCTTGTAGAATTCTGCTGAGTACCCATTTGGTCCTGGGCTTTTCTTGGTTGGTAGACTTTTGATGGCTTCTTCTATTTCGGTGCTTGAAATTGATCTGTTTAGATTGTGTATGTCTTCCTGTTTCAGTTTGGGAGGATCATATGTCTCTAAAAATCTGTCAATATCCTCAATATTTTCTATTTTGTTGGAGTTTAGATTTTCAAAGTAATTTATAATTATGTTATGTATTTCAATGATGTCTGTCGTGATCTTTCCTTTTTCAACACGAATTCTAGTCTTTTGAATTTTCTCTCTCCTTCTCTTTGTTTGTGTGGCTAGGGGTGTATCAATTTTGTTTACTTTTTCAAAGAACCAACTTTTTGTTTTGTCAATTTTTTGAATTTTTTTCTCTTGTTTCAATTTCATTGATTTCAGATCTGATTTTAGTTATTTCCTGTCTTCTACTATTTTTGGTGTTGATCTGTTCTTCTTTTTCTAGGGCTTTGGGATATAATGTTAGGTCATTTAGTCATTGACTTTTTATTTTTTTTAATGTATGAGCTCAATGCAATGAACTTTCCTCTTAGTACTGCTTTCATGGTGTCCCATTTTGATATGTTGTGTCTTTGTTCTCATTTACCTCTAAGATTTTTTTATTTCTTCCCTGATGTCTTCTGTTATCATTGCATCATTCAATAGCATATTATTTAGTCTCCAGGTGTATGAGTAGTTTTTGTTTGTTATTTTATCGTTCATTTCTAATTGCATTCCATTATGGTCTGATTGATAGGATACAGGGTAGGATCTCTATTTTTTTGTATTTACTAATGGCTTTTTTTGTGGCATAGCATATGGTCTATTTTGGAGAATGATCCATGAGCTGCTGTGAAGAAGTTATATTCACTCGATGATGGATGAAATACTCTATAAATATCCATTGTCTATATCATTGATTGTATTATTTAGTTCTATAATTTCTTTGTTCATTTTTTGTTTGGAGGATCTATCCAGTGGTGAGAGCAGTGTGTTAAAATCTCCCACTATTAATGTGTTTTGGTCTATTTGATTCTTAAAATTGAGAAGGGTTTGTTTGATATACATAGATACTCCATTGTTTGGGGCATAAATATTTAAAATTGTTATATCTTGCTGTTTTATACTTCCCTTAAGCAGTATGAAATGTCCTTCTTTATCCCTTCTGATTACCTTAGGTTCAAAGTCCACTTTATCGCATATAAGGATGGAGACTCCTGCTTTTTTACTGGATCCATGTGCATGGTATGTTTTTCCCCATCCTTTCACCTTTAGTCTGTGGATGTCTTTTTCTATAAGATGAGTCTCTTGAAGGCAGCATATTGTTGGGTCTTTCTTTTTAATGCTATCTGCCAGTCTATGTCTTTTGATTATTGAATTTATGCAATTGACATTCAAGGTTATTATTGAGATATTATTTGTACTCCTGGTCATTTTGGATTATTTTTGGTTTTATACTTGTCCTTTGATTGGCTTTTTCCTTTAGGGTAGTTCCTCCCTTTGCTGACTTGTATTGTTGTTTTTCACTTCCTCCTTACAAAATATTTTTCTGAGAATGTTCTGTAGGGCAGGCTATCTATTTGTAAATTCTTTTAACTTTATTGTGGAAAGATTTTATTTCATTGTCAAATCTTAAGTTTAGTTTTGCTGGGTATAGTATTCTTGGTTGGCATCCATGTTCTTTCAGAACTCAAAATATATTCTTCTAGGCCCTTCTTGCTTTTAGAGTCTGGACTGAGAAATCTGTTTATCCATATTGGTTTCCCTTTATATGTAATCTGATGCTTTTCTCTAGCAGCCTTTAAAATTCTATCTTTATTTTGTATGTGAGGTATTTCATTATAATGTGTCTTGGTGTGGATCTGATGTAGTTTTGTGCACCTGGTGTTCTGTAAGCCTTTTGTATTTGATTTCCCATTTCACTTTTCAGGTTTGGGATCTGATATTATTTTGTTGAACAGGTTGTTCATGCCTTTGGTTTGTATCTCTGTGCCTTCCTCGATCCCAATAATTCTTAGATTCAATCTTTTCATGATATCCCATAATTCTTGGAGGTTCCATTCATGACTTCTTTATATCTTCTCAGTTTTTTCAACTTATTTTCAAGATTAAATATTTTGTCTTCATTGTCTGAGATTCTGTCTTCCACGAGGTCTATTCCATTGGTGATGCTTTCTATTGAGTTTTTAATTTGGTTTATATTTTTTTTCATTTCAAGTATTTCTGTTTTTTTTTTTTTTTTTTTTTTTTTTTTTTTTTTCAGAATCTCAATCTCTTTATTGAAGTGTTCTTTTGCTTCTTATATTTGCTCTTTTAACTGTGTACTGGAATGATCATGCATTGCCTGTGTTTGCTCTCTTATCTCGTCTTTTGCTTCATGGATCATTTTAATCATGCAGATTCTAAACTCTTTTTCTGTCATTTCTACTGCCATACTGTCATTGGTGTCTATCACAATAGCATCTTGGTTTGTTAGGGACACCTTCTTCTCCTGTTTTTCGTATTGTTTCTATATATTCCCCTCTAGCAGTGAAGATCAGAGATACTGAAGTTTCCCCCCTGCAGGCTTATTATCACCCCGCAGTTTTCCACTACTCCTTTGAAGGAGAGATGAATACCAATAGCACCCAATATGGAGAAAATATAGCCCTGAACCAGATAACCCCATAACAACTTTAACATTTTTTTAAAATAAACAGGATCAGTTCAATTAGTATTTACAATATTTCTGGTTGTGAACAGGAGAATAGGGAAAGGGTGTAGGATGTAAGTGAGTAAATAGAGATACCTGTCAAAGAGCCTCCAGTCTCCTGTAGGTGTCTCAGGAAGGGAGCTGCCCTTCCAATGATGATGGCCATGCCCTCAGGAATAATTCAAAATGCCTGCACCAGCCTATAAAGAAGCTGGGGAGCCCCAGTGAGGGTGCACTGAGTCAGCATGGAGGCAGGCGCAGTGTCCCTCAGCAGTAGGAGGGCAGACGGGCAGGCTCAACTACCGGCCTGTGACCTTGGTGTGTGGCGGGGCAGGCTCAGTGATGGTGTCTGACCTCAATGTGGGGGTGGGTGGGCTCAGCCTACATATTTATTTTATATTTACTTTTATTTTTATAGGCTGCATTTTGATTCATTGTACACAAATGTGTACAGCTTTACATTTCTGTGGTTGTACATGATGTAGATTCACATCGTTCATGTATTCATGTATGTACATAGGGTAAATGATGTTTGTCTCTTTCCCTTATCTTTCCATCCCCTGTCCCCTCCCCACCCCTCATTTCCCTCTACACAATCCAGTGTTCCTCCATTCTTCCCTTGCCCCCTACCCACAATTATGGTTTAATATCCACTTATCAGAGAAAACAATTGATCTTTGGTTTTTTGGAGATTGTCTTATCTCACTCCATATGATATTCTCCAGCTCCATTCATTTGCCTGCAAATGCCATAACTTCATTCTTTTTTAAAACTGAGTAATATTCTATTGTTTATATATACCACAATTTCTTTATCCATTCATCTGTTGAAGGGCATCTAGTTTAGCTATTGTGAATTGAACTGCTATAAACATTTATGTGGTTGTATCACTATAGTGTGCTGATTTTAAGTCCTTTGAGTATAAACTGAGGAATAGGAAAACTCGGTCAAATGGTTGGTCCATTCCAAGTTTTCTGAGGAATCTCCATACTGCTTTCCACAGTGGCTGCACCAATTTGCAACTCCACCAGCAATGTATGAGTGTGCTTTTTTCCCCACATCCTAGCCAACACCTATTGTTGCTTGTCTTCTTGATAATCCCATTCTAATTGGAGTGGGATGAAATCTTAGGGTGGTTTTGATTTGCATTTCTCTAATTACTAGAGATGTTGAACACTTTTTTCATGTATTTATTGATCACTGTATATCTTCTTCTGTGAAGTGTCTGCCCAGTTCCCTAACCCATTTATTGATTGAGTTCTTTGTATTTCTTGTGTAAAGTTTTTTAAGTTCTTAATAAATTTTGGAGATGAGTCCTGTATCTGAAGTGCATATGGAAAATATTTTCTCCCGATCTGTAGGCTCTCTCTTCACATTATTGATTGTTTTCTTTGTTGAGACAAAGTTTTTTAGTTTAAATCTATCCTATCTTGCTTTCATTTCTTGTGCTCTGGGAATCTTGTTAAGGAAGTCTGGTCCTAAGTCAACATAATGAAGATTTGGGCCTACTTTTTCTTCTATTAGGTACAGGATCTCAGGTCTAACTCCTAGGTCCTTGAGATATATATATATATATATATATATATATATATATATATATATGAACTTGAGATCAAACCCAGGGCCTCAAGCATGGTAGAAAAGTGCTCTACTACTGAGTTACATCCTCAGTTCTTTTATCTTTTTGCTTTGAGACATTAATGTTGCCCAGTCTAGCTTTGAACTTGTGACCTTCATGCCTCATTTCCTGAGTGGTTGAGAATAACCAGTAGAAATACACATTTTCAAGATTTTAAGATTTAATTCTAGTCCTTTTATTCAAAATTAGTAAACTATTTAAAATAATACACCTAAATACAAGAGTATATGTAGGCATTACTTGGTATCTCCACAGGATTGTTCTGAGACTTTTGAATTACCCAAATCTGCAGACAAAACTTTACTTATATAAAATACTGCATTATTGGCATATAATATACACACTCCCTCCCATATACTTTAGATCATCTCAGAATTACTTATAATACCTAAGCATGACCTATACTCTAGGTAAATAGTTGCCATACTCTATTCTATAGAGAATAATTACAAGAAAAAATTTTGTACATATTTATTGACATAGACACTATCATCTAAAAAAATTTTTCAATCTGATATGGGTTGATATTGGTACAGAACCCATGAATATAATGGGACAATTGTATTACATAAGTAAAGCTCAATAAATTTCACACACAAATAATGTGGGTAGTCATAACTCAGATAAAGAAAGCAAATATTTTTTACATCTTCAAACATGATCTTTGCTTTTATCAATCATAGTTCCTAACTCCAGACACCTTGACTGACCACTATTCCACCATCTTGACTTTAAGACTATAGATATATTTTGCCTGGTTCTGAAATTGATCAAAACTTGAATTAAATTATTTGTGTATCTAGCTTATTTTGCTCTGTATTATGCCTGTGAGATTTATCTACATATTTATACATTCTACTCTTTCTCATTTTAAGCTGCTATGTATAGTACTTCTACGAACAATCTCATACATGTGTTTTGCACACCCTTGTTGGGGATATATGCCTAGAACTAAAATTGTTTACTTAAATATTAGGCACGATTTCAGCTTCAGTAAATAGTACCAAATAGCTTTTGAGAGTGATCATAGCAGTTCACTTAAGACCTATGCATTAAGGTTCTATTTGTTCCACATTTTGTCTTAACCTTTGGCCTCTTTTATTATTTCAGTGATTTTATTAGTAATGTAGTATTATCTCATATCTTATTTACATTTTCCTTATCACAAAAGGAATTTGAAGCATATTTTCATGCATTTATTGTATATTCAAATAACCACTTTTGTGAATGTATATGTATTTCTCCTTTTCTTTTTGGGGTAGTCTGTCATTTTATAACTGATTTTATAAGGGCTTTTATATATATATATTCTGAATATAAGTCCTTCTTGGAGTATACATATTAGAAATATCACCTTCCATATCATACTTTGTCTTTTCCCTCATTTAATGATATATTCTGATTACTACTTATTCCTCTCAGTATAGTTCAACACATCATTTTCACTTACAGTTAGTCCTTTTTCTTTGACAAAACTTTGCCTATAGCAAAGTCATGAACATGTTCTTCTATGTTTTCTTGTATAGTTTCATAGTTTTGTATGTAGATTTTTGATCTCTCTGAAATAAATACATACTTTTTTGTTTGGAAAGAAGTATAAAATAAAGATCATGACACCTTACCTTTTTGAGGATAAGCAACTTAAATCAGATACATTTGTTGGAAAGTTTCTACTTTCTGTGGAACATTCTAATACAGACTTTGTCAAATATTGGGTGGATCTAAGCATCTGGCACTGTTTGGGGGTTTTATTTTGTTTTGATCACTTGTAGTGTAAATCATCACTTTTTTGTGTGACATGTATGTCTATTTTGACCATTTGCTGTTTTATGTACATTTTAGAAAATGCTTGTCATTCAGCTATTCCCCCTCAGTAGTGGCTAGATTAAGTAAGAATTTCATGGAAATTGAAAGATCTGTTATTTGTAAGGAGTAAAACACATAAATATGACTTGTAAATTTTTTCTCAAAATACTTTTGTGATTTAAGGTTTTCACATAAACTTTGTCAGGAGTAGCTAGGTATTTTATGTGTATTTAATGGAATTAAAAATAATTTTCTGTTTTGAAAAAATTAACTTTTTAATTCTTTTTGAGATATAGAAATAAAATTGATTTATATATTGAGATTTTATCCAAAACACTTGCTCAATTCATAATACCCTTTGTGTAGGATTTGAGTTTTTAAAATTAAGTAATTCTGTCATTAACAAATAATAGAAGTTTAAGTTATTTTGAGTTTTTTATACCTTAAGTCATTTTTCTTGCTGTAGGGCACTGCTTTGGAACTCCAATATAGTGTTGAATGGAGTAATAACAATGGGTATTCTTCATTGTTTTTGAACTGAGCAAGAAATCTTTTAGAATTTTTACTACTGAATATAATACTATAGGTTTTTGTACCATTTCTTTATAATATTAAGAGTTTCATTATATTTTTGGTATGTAAAGAAATTTTATATGAATAGATGTTTTAACTTTATCTTTCTACATCCATTAAAATTACTTTCTCACATTTTTATGTGGTGATTGCATTCTATTAATTCCTTTTAAAATATTATATCAACATTGCATTTCTGGAGTGGACTTCAGTCATTATGCTTGTGTGTGTGTGTGTGTGTGTGTGTGTGTGTGTACATATACATCCCCTGTGAGTTATGTTAAGGTAAAGACAGACTCATAAAATTATATGGAAAAGAGACTTCCATTTGTTATCTTAATATTAGAAGACTAGTACTTTCCAATTTAACATATATTTTATGTAAATTTAACACTTATTTACTTCATTTTCTCTAATACATATTAGACCTTTACATTTCATTATTTTATGTCAAATATTAGCTTTGTTTTCTTAGATATTTTCTCTAATGTACTAAAATGATACATTTATTAAAATTTTCCTTTATATCCATAATATCTTTTGTCTATGTAATATCTTGAAATTCATCTTTTCCATGCAGTTTAATTTCACTTCATTTCATTTCTTATTGAAAATATGTACTTGGTCATTTTTTTCATGGCATATATTTCTGTGTTCATCAATCTTTTATCACAATTAGTCTTTTTTATTTGTACTACTGTATTTTCTTTTCTATTTCATTAAATTCTCATCTTTGTTATTTTCTTACTTCTATATTTTTTATGCTAATTTTACCCCCCCTCCCTGATTCTTATGTTGAGAGGTCAGACTTTCTTTTTATTTTGGATTCATCTTTGATCAGGAATGTTCATCCAAACAGTCTGTAGGCCATATTGTGCAATAATTACATTGTTCATTTTCATTAAAATGTTTTTCTTCTTTTAAGAAAATAACAATATTTGAAATTATGTGATTTAATTTTCTAGGCTAGTAGAGATTTTCCAGATGTAAATTTTTGTTGTTGCTGACGATGTTGGTTTTCAAACCCATTCTAATGTTTTCAAGGAAAATACCCTGCAGAATTTTAATACTCATAAAAGTTTTGAGGCTTACTTTATGGCCTACGTCTAGGTTTTTGGATTTTGTTTTTGGTTTACTCTGCAATTGCAATCATACAAGTGCATCCTGGTTCCCTTTATTTATGTATGTATTTCTGTTTCAAATATATTGGAAAATGTCATTCATTTGAATTTTAAAATTGCAGACTGCCCTTTCCTAAAATAATTAACAGCCTCACTCTGGTGCTCCCAGCGTTTCCATTTTTCTTCATTGTCTGCTTTTCTACCTATGTTTAACCTCTTTCACAAAGGTTGATAAATATGTTGGTTAAATGCAGTTTTTAAGTTGATGCTAGAGTAAGACACACATAGTTTATAACTAAAGTTTCTCTAGATTAAATGTTTGGAAATTGTGAGAAGTTAAAGTGTATTTATATTTTATTTTATTAGAATGTCTTAAAATAGTGAAGTATTGAAATTCTTTATTCTCTTTATATTTAAAAATTTCTCATTAATAATTTAAATGGACCTTATGAGACCTGGTTATAATATCTTTCTTGCAGTAAATAATTTCCCTTACAATGTTCCAAGGCAGAACCATGTCCTATGACATTCTGTACTCCAGTCAGTCACGGCATGAAGGTCCTCCGCAGTATAATCAATTTTCTTTCTACTTTAAATGCTGATACTCTGTATTTATTAAAATATAGGCCAGTGACTCAAGAATCATTAAATAGTGATAGGTAAATAAAATGTTATATAACAGTCATAAAATGCTTTTGAGTGACAGAAAAATCAGTTTAAGGCTTGCGTAATTGCTGGTCATTTATTTTCTAGTGCACAGATATTTTTTACCCATTAGTCACACATAGATGTGGGAGGTTGTTGGATTTGCCCTTCAAACTGATAATTTGTTGTTGTTGTTGTTTTTGTGATTTTGTTTGTAATTGATTTGAGTACAATTAGAAGATCAACCTTCATCAATTCCTCTTCCTTTACTCACCATGCTCCCCTTTGTAAAGATTATTTTCTTAGTCACTGTGGGCATGTGAAAGTAAAACACTGTTTTATTCTCATATAAAATAATCAAGGGTTACAAAAAAAAGCATCAGGCTTTTTTTCAATGTTTGTATTTGCGTAGACACTTGTTATAAAAACAAACATGGTGCAACCATCTCATTGAATTAATGTCAATAGTGAAATTAGGTGATTTTCTTTTTAAAAATTAGCTTAATTATCAACTTTTCTTAGTACAACACTGTATTCATCTCAAAATTTTGCATTGTCAGTTGTGCTATGCCTTTGTAGCTTAAATAATACACTAGAGTGAGAAGGTCTACATTTACAGTAAGATCACAAATCCATTTTTTTATGAATTGATAGATCCTAATATTTTGAAAATAATTTGAGCATTATTATGTAATACTATGCAAAGTTAATTTTAGTTCACCTTAACCTTAATTTCTTTAAAATAAATCATTAACTTTCTTTATGAATATATACGTTGTTTTATTCATTTGATTGATTAGTATATATACTTCAAGACCTTAATGAAATGTATTGGAGAAAAACACCAATGATTGAGAAGATGACTTCTTTAACTTAAGTTCTAAAATCCTAAATTTAAAATTTCTAGCAAATAATGGAGTTATAGCTCAGTGGTAAAGTGCTTGCCTAGCATGTGTGAGGCCCTGGGTTTGGTCCCCACTACAAAAAAGAAAAATATAAATTTGGAATAATATTATAATTGTTAAGAAAATAAGCACATCATTGTTTTGGAAAGGCTTGTTTTTTTAGATGGTAGGCATTTATTAAACAACTTTGTAATTTAAATGATGTTTAACAAAATATATGGAAGCACTATAAAAATATCTATTATTAAAAGCTACTAACACTTAAAATATAAGTTGCATGTTGAAGTATGATGTCTCCAAGATCCCCACTTTATTCTGCAAATGTTTACATAATTTTGGTAAAAATATTTCTAAAAATAATTTATATAAGAATATTAATAGTTTAATATTCTTTCTAAATAAGAATTATAAAAATTGATGCCAATTGTACTAATTTTGCAAGTAAATGCTAGAACTAAGCACTCTCCTGTTACCTTTGCATTTAGATTATTGTAGTAAAAGCACCTTTTCTTTGAAACAATTGAACCTTTGGCAAATACAAAAAACAAAAAAAAAATCTTAGAAAATTGTTTAGTCTCGGATAGATGCAAAATACTATGGTTTTTATGAAATCATAGAAGAAAGCCACATATAGTAAATGTGCCAATAGAAAAAGACGATAAGATTAGATGCTTAGAAATTTACAGTGCAATAACAAAATTAACATTTTTATTGGAATCAGAGGAGAGTTTATTTTGTACAAAACTGTATCAGTTATGCAGAAGATAAATTTGAGAACCCCTTCCAAAAAGCAGTTTGAAAAAACAAAAGAAAAATACATACATGATGAGATGTAAAAATCTTAAACTAGAAATACAAAATGAAATACTAAGTACTCCTATCTAATAAAGCAGAATAAACACAGCTGAAGGCATTTTTGCTTTGTGTAATAGGGATTTGAGAAATTCTGCGTATTCCAAAGGCTATTAACTCTGTCCATAGGAACATTGTGTCAAAAGTAACTATAAGGCCTAAACAACTCTACAAATTGGACCTTATTCAACTCATTTATTTTTCAGAGTTTGTTAGTCAACTTTGTGTCACTGTGACCAAAATACTGGGCAATAACAAAACTTAGAGGATGAAAAGTTTGTTTGAGATAATGATTCAGAGGTCTCAATTCACAGATGGTCAACTCGATTTTCCTGGACCCAAGAGTTGACAGAATATCTTGGTGGAAGGACAAGGCAGATGGGGACTGTAGCTGCTCACCTCACAGTGCTCAGGGCATGAAAGGGGTCTCAGGGAAGATGCACCCTTCCAGGGCTCATCACCAGTGACCCATCTCAATCAGCCACACCCCACTTGCCCATAGCTATCTCCCAATCTATTCAAACTAGGATTAGGTTACAGCTCTCTTAATCCAATCACTTCATCTCTCAGCATTCCTGCATTAACACAGGACTGTTGGGGAACACCTCACATCCAAACCATAACAACTTATATGATTCTGCTTATATGACATGTGCAGAAGAGTTAAATCCATAGAGACAGAATGCACACATTAATTGTTACAGATGCACATTAAGGGAAAGGAGTGATAGGAAGAAATTGCTTCATGTTACAGGGTTTTCCTTTGGAAGGACAGAAATGCTTTTTAGCTAGAAAGATGTGGTCATTGTACAACATTGTGAATATACTAACTTCTCCCAGTTTGTTCACTTGAAAATGGATAGTTTGATACATGCGAATTTCACATCAATAAATTATTTAAAATAAATATGTAAATACACTAACCAAATTTTAAAAACACATACGAGTCTTAGATTGTAATAGATTTGGGTTTGGTTTTTAACTATTCCTTCCTAGCTAGGTGTGTGACATTTCTTATTTGTAAGAGAAAGGAAGCGTACCTACTTCACAGAGTGATTTGAGGGCCTAGTAAATGAATATGTGTGCTTAGCATCGTGCCAAACACACACTGAATACCTAACAAGTGGCATATTCTGTTTATTAGTAATAATCACAATTCTACTTAATCCCAGAGCAAGAAGGAACCTCTGATGGTACTTAATCAGTCCATTGACTATAGAGATGAAGAAGCCTTCCCTGAGATCTAAGACAGGAACGGATCTGGGTTTGCTGAAGTCTGTTTCAAAGGTCTTTTCACTCCACAGTGTTCACTTACACACCATGACTCGTCCTTGGCAGAATTCTGGAGAGAGTCAGTTTGGTCCTTTTTAGTTTTTCATTCCCTATTCTGGGGAGTACTACAAGGTCCCAAGTAACTCCTGTTTGAGGGAATCTGAAACCCGAGGGGCTGGCTCACCATAGGAAAGGTCAGGTGATGGCGGGTGCCAAGAACCACACTCCCAACCACCGGAACTGTCTTTTCAGTGCACTCTGCTGCATACCCACTTCATGTCAAGCAGTACCCTGGGCCTTGCTCTGTATCAGGAAACCTGTAGTAAGTACTGGTGCTCATGGCTTTGTGCTGCTTTTAGGAGTGAAAAATATTTGTTTCTCAAGAAGGTCAAATGGTGTTTTTTGTTTTCAATAAAAAAAGTTCACTCATTAAACACATATTTATTGGGATGTTACTATACACGTTAAAAATGGAATGTCATTTTTAAGACAGATGGAGGATCATGACCAGAGACTGAACTTCCATTCCCACACTTTGGAAGTAATACTTTGGGAGAAGGAAGACATTACTTACCACTCAAGAGAAATAAAATTTCACTCCCATATGGCTTTTTTGATACCCACCTCTGTGGGTTGGAGGAGGTAGTTAGGAACACCTCATGCAAGCAGGAATTGGAGAAAAATCTAGACTGTCCACTGGACTTTGCCAGGGTATGAAGGGATGAAGGAGGGAGAAACAGTTGCTTTGTTTCTGTGAGGTGAGGCTTGAATGGGAATGTTATCTTATGTCATTGCACAATGATTGCCACCCTATTAATGTATATCCATGAGTATCCCATGTATCCTAATCTTGCATCAAAGTCAGCTTATTAACAAATGATTTTTTTAAGTAATTATGGCACACATATTTTAAGAGTTTCACAAAATGGTCACACCTTACTTTTTGCAAAGTAAAAACTGTAATAACATCTGTAAGGATTATGCAGTGACAGATGTTATTACTTACATATCTTCTGTTCTTCAAAACTGGTCCTTTGCAAAAGAAAGTAGATCTGCCCTCCACACTCCCCTTCTGTGTCTTTCTCTGTCCTTATACACTGAAAGTTACTGGTTTTCTGACTTCTCCAGTATACCCAGTCTTTGGTATATGAGGTGAAAAGAAACCCCGGGGAACTCATGAACCTTTCATTTCTTGGGTCCCTCATTTTGTAACTAGTCTGCCTTCTTCTCTTCACTTTGCTGAGTATGACAGATATATATAGTGGGTATTATATATATATACACATATATAATAGTGGGTATTATATATATATATATTTATATATATAAAATATATATAGAAGTATTCTTCTATATAATGTATATATAAATTGGTATTTATTATTAAAAATAATTACTTCATCTATATATTAAAATAAACTTCAAAAATTCAGAAGCAATAAAAGACAGATATTATAAACTTTGCTAGATAAAAATTTACAAGTTTATATGAAGAAATCAAAAGGCAAATGATATATAAAGACATTTTTGGTAATATTCTTAAAATATATAATACCCAACAATAGTGCAAAATATTCAAGAAGTTGTAGAACAGATAGCAAAATTATAAAAACAATTCATATAAAAATTCAGCAATGACTCATGTTTATATGTGTAAGAAATGTCATAAAATTTTAAAAACTTATGGTAAAATTGGCAACTGAGATGTATTGCATACCTCAATTTCTGAGAGTTTATAATTCTAATATAATAACACAATTGAAGAACCAGATTCATTGTATATTATCATTGCAGCCCTGATAAAAAATAATTTGTGGACATCAGAAGGTAAGGAAAAGTCTAAATAGTATCATTTTCTCTCAGTTTAATAAGAATCAGATTTTCTATACCAGGATAATAATGATCTTGAACTGATAAGAAAATGCATTGGTAACTCAATATATCTGATAGAGACTTGAACTAAACATCACTCAGGGAATGTTCATATAACCTAATCATTTTCTCTGTTAATATGATGACAGCTGTATAATAGAGACATTTTAAATTTCCTACAACTTTTAAAGATCATTTAGGAATATTGTTTAGACAGATTTCACATCATGTAGATCTTGTGAATTTTTTAGTCCAGAAAATTACTTGCTGAAGTATTCTTTTGTACTCCCAAACAGAAATTAAACTCTCTACTAAAGCTAGATGCTTAATAACTGTCACTATAATATGAGGGCCCAGGAAACCCGTTTGCAACTCTTCCTTAATGAGAAGACTTACACCCTGGTAACCTGAAAAGTAACCTTTCTATACATATATTTCTCCAACTTTGATGCTCTAATGAGGGTTTTGAGATTTTTCTTCTTTTAATTTGTTGTTATTATATAATATGAGAAACTTATTTTAAACATTCAAGAATTTCTTTTTTAATCTCAAGTTTCCAATTTTCTGAGTTGAACTCTTAAACTTGAGATCACAGAGGCCCTGCCTAAACAAGGAGATCAGAATGTCTATGCAACTTATTTTTTGAATATAGCATGCAAATAAAAGCTGTAAAATATTTATTCTAAATATACTTTCTGTCACATAGTGAAAATTTTTTCATTTCAAAATCACTTTCCTGTTTAAATAGTGGAAAGTATTCTTTTAATGGTCCGTATTTTTTTCAGTGCTTTCAGCCCCCCAAAATATATTACTTTTAAAAGCATAGTCTACCTGTGAAGAGCATATGAATTTATCTATCACATAGGTATATCTAAAAGGAATGATTCTTTGGGATAATTTTATTTTGTGAGAGCAACAGAAACAGTCCTTTCATGGTGATAAGTATAATCAATTTATAAGCGTAAGTACTCAGTAATTAAAACAGGATGAGTAATTGATTCATCAAATTTTCATAGGTGTTATCCAAGATCTGGACTCTGAAGCATAATCAAAATGAGAAAATATAAAATAAATTATATTTGTACTTACTGCATTTATATAATACTTTATCAAACTTAACTATCATTTAACTATCAATTGTACTTAAACTCACAATTTCAAATATCTCAGAATATATTAATCACTTAATTGTGGGGATTATTAGAATGGAAAGAAAATAGGACATTATATCATTTTTCAATATTCACCCTTATTTTCTTCCACATAAAGTTAGGAGGACTCAAAACTTCTTAAGAGACTGCAGCATTGAAGCACTTTGTGACATTTCTCCCTTTTGATTATAAAGATGGAGTGGCCTGGCAAGTATTGCATGTATATTGATGGTCTTCTATATCATGTTTATGGCAAAGAGATTTCAGAGTACTCTTGTTCAATATTCTCTTTTTAAACATTTATCTTTATTAGATAATACATTTAAGTTTTTGGACATTTGTGAGGCTCCTCAGAATAAACATACAAAATGCGTTTAATAAAAATGCTTTCAGCTTAAGTGTAAATATCATGCACTTTGTTTTGATTTTTTCTAAGTATATCAACTTGAATATTCTGTGAATATTATTTTACTTTTCTGTATAACCAAGAAATGTTCAAAGTAGACAGATGTGTCCATTTTATGATTTCATAAATCCCCATGTTTACATGTATTTTTATGGTCAATTTACTTTTTTCAAATCCAAATTGTATTTTTAGAAAAAAATTTAGTTAAGTTTGGCTATCTTAGAAATGCATCTTTACTAAACTTTTCTCCTGTCAGACTATTTATAAAGAGAGTTGAGAGAACAATTTGTTTTCCATTTCTCATAATTTTAGCATGATTTATAGTTATATTTTTATGTTCATTTTCTTCTATCATTAATTATTGGCTTAAAATAATACTTTAAGGATCAAGATATTTAAAAGTATGGTAAATTATATGCATTCTATTTTCTAATAAGTTGAAGCTTATAATAAAATATTTTAGATCATTTCTAACATTTAAAAGCAATTAAATGAATTTAAAAGAAATATTAGCCTTTAGTTTCAATGTAAATCTTCTGTGTCATAAATGGCATAATTCAAATAGAAAGAGTAGCTCTTTACAGAGTTTTATTAGCTGCTCATAGCAATCCCTAGTATACAGATATTATGCTAATTTATCATTAAAGGGACATATAACCAAAAAAATTGATACACTTATAAAAGATGTATAAAATGGGAAATTAATAGTGTGTCAGCATATTAACTACAGAAGTAATGTAGAGAAATAGGTGGAGGATTGGCAAGTGGTCCTAGATGGCATTAGACTGGGAAATCTTCCATATCCAGAGTCTCCTTCATCTGCACTCCTGTGTGATTCTAAAGTTGGTTTTTTCAGTACTCTATAGATATAGATATGTGCAGGATTAAACAAGAGTAATAAGACCTTAATGTTGTCCATATACTTTGTAAAAATTGTATTTTAAATTTTAAAAGCTTAGGAAAGTGCATAAGAAAGTTTTCAGCTTGATGATTATGGAGACTGGCATGCTATGTATAATAACTTATAAACTAAATGAAAAAATACAGATATATATTATAATAGAGTGAATGATATAATTAAATATATAATGATGTAATTAAAAAGCATTTAATAGTTTCTGTTTGTCACTACTTATGACATGTTAATTAAAAATATTCATAATACCTTAAGAGGAGCTGGTATAATATTATGGAAAATATGGATGATACCATAGGAAATAAATCCATCTATGGTGTAGTCTTAATGCTGACACCAGAGTTACCCCTTTGAAATTTTTAATTAACATTTATTAACTTTGATTTACTTATCTATAAAATGAATTACTTATCTCTAAAATTCCCTTAAATTTTTTTCAGCAACTATTATGTATAAAGTTCTATGCAAGTTATTTTTATTTCCAAGAATCAGTCTATGGTTCTAAATGTAGCATTAGTTCATGTGTATTCTAGGTTGATAGCTAGAAGGACCTTAGAGGTGGCCTAAAGACGGAGATAAACACGTTGTTCATAAACACTATTAATGAGATCTTTTGAGAACAGTAAATAGAGAACACATTAAATTACATTCCCATTTTGCATAATTATAACTAATTATAGTTATTAGACTAATGATCTTAGTCATCAAGAACAATGTAATTGTTACAAAGGTTAAAAAACATAACAAATTGACATCATTCTATTATGGTTCTTTCATACCTCCCTGGACATACATTTTCAATTTTCTTCATGGGTTTTTTTTTTTTTTTTCCAGAGTACCTTTAAAAGTAGAGAGAGGGTCATTTTACTCCCAATTCCTTCTTAATGCAACATTCTTGGCCTTTTCACTTCTGATTCTTCAGATTCCATTTACGTTATACCATGAACAACAAAAGTGTAATTACCAAATATGCAGTGACCTTTTCTAAATCCATATCTCAACCCTAACATTTGGATCTCTCCTTTTGAACTTCCTCCCAGGAATCTTTATTCCAATGTATCCAAATCTTCAGTCTTTCTAACAAACTTTTTTTTTCCTTCAGAACTCCCTAACTCAGTTAAGGTCCAGAAAAGCCACCCACTGCCCAAGGCTGTAATCTGGATTCCTCTATGTTCTCATGTTCACACTTTTATTGCACTATGTCAATATATCAATATTTGATGATCCTATCCCACACATTTTATACTTCTTTCTAAAATTGCATGTTTCAGAGGTATCTTTTATTTCTTCTGGGCTTTTACAATAATTTCATCATTTGATACCTGTTAGGATATTCCAGTCTTGACTTTGAACGGATTTGGCATAACCAGCTCTGTGATCTTCAAGAGACAACATTAATTTCCAATTCAGAATTGATTCCTCCTTGACATGAAGAGGAATCTGTAGATGTTCAGAGACGGTTTTGCTGAGGGTGAGGACCGACAATGCCTACCCTTCCCAGTGCGCTTACCCAGGCATCGGAGATGGAGCTCTGAAGGCATGGATCTAATTTTATTTAAGGTTGCACAGGATATATATAGGCACATTATGCAATCAGAGTCAGCCTATAGGTGAACTGTATGTCAAGGGTCCAGGTAGTGTAAACAAACCAAGTATGCCTAAGCAATTCTGCCCAGCAACAGGTCTGAGACAAAGGACTGGGGGGATGGCAAGCTCCTGCATACAGCATGAGGCAGGGCAGCGCGGGTGAGCTCACACCACAGCTTTCTGTGATACAAGTCAGAAGGAGGCCTCCCCTCAGTTCACACTCAGCCTCAACAGCTACAAAGACCTTCGTTCCATGGCAAGTCTTTACCATTACCTCAGTTTCTCTGTCCAGACTGTTTGGCTTACTTAGACCATGGTGTCAGTGACTGCTGTCAGATAAGCTGAAGGAATGTTCCCTACAGGAATCTAAATAACCAAATATGACATACAAATACTTTTTGAGATTCCATTGGTCCAGCTTCATTTCAAACCTTTTTCTCTCCATTCTAGGTATATTGAGGCTTGCTGTTTCCCAAACATGTCATGTTACACTGTGCTTCTATTCCCTTGCATGTGTCTGTCTCTAACTGGAACACTGTATCCCACTTCATTTTATGTTGAATTCTCACACATGTCCTAATCCTTTCTCCAGTCCTTCTTACACTTCATTAGGTACATTTAGGCAATCCTTCCAGGCTCCTATCCACTCTTATGGATATTCCTTATCTCTCTACTTGACTGTTTAATTTCTACTGTTTACATAGTTAATGGTAACAGTGAAAACAATATATACAATATGTATATATGTACATATATATATATAAAACATTGCTTTATGATATCAATTATGCCAATGTACTGAGCAAGCAGGAGTGAAGTAGACAATGTGAGTTTTCCTGACAGAAAGAAAATGAGAATAAGTGAATATGCATGAAATAGTATACCCATAGTGTGCAATAAAGTTCAGCATTCATAAAAGTTAAAGAGTAAGGTTGGCAGATAGTGAAGTGAAAATTAAATATGGGATGCTTTAAAGTTATCCCGTGGTTTGCAGAAGAAAGTACTTGAACAGAAATTTGAAATCCATAGTTATATTTGGGAAGATACATTTTTTTCTGTTATCAAATGTAAATCAGTTAAGATTTTTATGTTCACATGAAGCTAATATAAAATAGAAATTCACATTTCCACCTTTAACTCTGGAGATCAGTGACAGGGGATGAGAGAGTGGTGATGGAAATTGGAGGTCTCTGATGACCTCATGGTTGTGGCATGCCTGATGCCTGGGAATGTTCCTGTGCAAAGGGACAGGATGCTTAATTGCTGTGGCAATGTCCTGTATGAGGAGGCTCTGTGCAAGAGTTCTATCAGCTCTGACCTTGATCTCAGGCACATGGCTCTTAGGCATAGAGAAATTCTTATGCTAGACAATGTTTCACCAGCTCCACTTCTCCTGAGCCTGCCTGCTTTACAGTGACTTTTAACAATGGACTTTCATGAGAGTTACATAAAGCTCCTAACATTGCACTTTGTAACTGGATTGCAACTGCAGAAAAGCTTCATAGATGTCTTAATATCTGTAAATTTCCTGAATACAAAGAATAATGCTTGTATAGTTTTAACCTAATAATGAGACATGTATAGATAAAGATTGCTGGCATAACTCTTTAGATTTGCATCTCTATTAGGTGCTCCACCTGATCCCAGCTTTATCTTCAAAATCTGTGTTTATGAGTCCTTTTTTTCTGATCCCCCTTTACTGTCCCTAGGACTCCGAGCTTGGCTGTGCTGGTTGTAGCAATTTAACATTTGTAATTGGATTTAAATGCAAAGAAACATAATATTTTAAAAAAATCAAAACTTTGTTACTTGCTCTTTAAGTTCCCTAATTATCCACATGGCATTAGTTTGTATAAATTAAGTCACAGTACTGCTACCTCATTTTTTATGTAGTATTTGTAATATAATTTTGCTATATAGAAATGTTTCTAAAATAAGAATAAATGCTTATATTGAACAATGTGATCTTTAAATTTTATCATGAAAAAGGGGGTCAATTATTGTGCTTATCTGAATATCATGATTATAAATTATATTTTTAAGAAAATTCTATGTACATCCACTTAATATTTTGTTAAATAAATTGGCCAATTGCTTCTTTACAAATGTCTCCAGTGGCAAATACTATTACCATCTCTGTTTTACAGATGACAAAATTTGGACATAGAGATAGTAAGTAGTTTGACTTAAATTCTGTAATCATAAAAGTTTGAGATTAAACTCAAAACTCTTCTGATAACGAGAACCATCATTATAATGGTTAATTTGAATTGTCAGTTTGACTGGATTAAGAAATGCAGATGATTAAGAGACTTCTGGGTGTGTCAGTGAGGGTGTATCTAGGAATGATTGGAATGTAGGATTGTGAACTGAAGTGGAGACCGCCCCCCAAGTATGGGAAGCACCACCCAATAGAATGGAATAAAAGCTGGAAGAACAAAGAAGATCCAGATGCAAGCTCAGCTCTTCTTGAACGTTCTTGATTGCTGCTTTGATCATCTGAGGCTATTGGACTCTTGCTTCTTTACTCTTCCAAAGTGAACTCTGCCAGTGATTCTCCAGGTAGTTACCAGAAGCCTTGGTCTCAGACTAGAGTAGCACTAGGTTGATCTTTCTTGTTCTGGAGCTTCCATGTTTTGGACTGCACAGCTGCTTGTTCTTCCAGCTCTCCAGATGCAAGTTAGTTATTTCTATCTTTTAAATGCTAATAGAATTGAAATAAACCATCAGCTTACAAAGTATTCTGAAAGAATTAGATAACAAATTTAAGATTAATTAATTCCCTCAGGACAGAAATTGATGAAAGGATTAATAACAAGAATGAAAAAAAATTTACAGTAATATCAGATCAAAGGAAGTTTCAAGGCATACTTTTTAATGTGGATTTGTGATATTATGTATCAGGTGACTTATCAAAAGTATGCTCTTTTGCTTTTAGTTATCTCATCCAGTATCTCAGATGACCCCCAGTCATCACTTGAGTTCTGAGTAATGAAATACAATAGAACAATTTCTCAGATGGCACCACCAACACTGAATAAATGTCCTTAATATTTAGTAATAGATGATGTTTCTAAATAGTAAGATATTAGTAATGGAAAATTTAATGAACTCAAAATAGCACTGATGGACCAATAAGCTAATAAACCATCTATGCATAGTATTATTAGTCACACTTTTTCCTGGTCAAGTGATATAGATCAAATGAACACAAATGCAGGTGTTTGAGGTCAATGTCATTAACCCTTCCCCTAATAAATTTCCCCTTGGCAGAGGAAATGGAAATACAATTAATGATACATTAACTGTAAAGGTTTTTATTTTGTAGTTCCTCTGTAATTCTTCACCAGAAAGGATTCAAGCATTCCTGCTGGTGACTGCTCTGTAATTATTTCTTTTATAGAAATATAAGGAGATTGTATTTTTAATGAGTTCTACTGTTTTGGAGATGGAGTCTAAAAGCATTGTTGTACTAAGCATTATTATGACTAAATTGTAGGAAAGTGGTAGTGATATCTTGGTTTTATACAAGATTTTGAAGTATAATATTAAATATATCCTAAAATTGTAAGAAGTCAACTGATTCTCCCAAAGAAAAGGCTGAAATCTGTGACTATCCCAGTGCACAGTCCTTTATATGCCCTGAAAACTCACTTATTTCTAGAAAGACTCACGACATGGAGGACACATTCATTTCTGGTACCTGTGATGTCACCATTAGCTCATTTCTTCAGCTAGGACCTAATCTGCTCGTTTTCCTTCTGTTCATGCATTCTCTTCCAATTGGTCATCATTAAAAGTGGGATTTCTCATGGCTCTTGTCTTTCTGTATGCTGTCCACTGAGGCAATTTTATCTACAATCACCACACATGCCAATGATTTCTCAATACATTTAGCTCAAGCCTGTTTTGTTTGTTTATTTGTTTTTTGGTACCAGGGATTAAACCCAGGGGTACTAAACCACTGAACTATAACCCCAGCCCATTTTTAATTTTTTAAATTTTGAGACAGGGTCTTGCTAAGTTGCCTAGGGCCTTGCTAAGTTGCTGAGGCTGGTTCTGAACTTGCAATTCTCCTTTCTCAACTTCCTAAGCCTCAAACCTGTATTTGTGCAAATGATATTATCTCCTTGATGGTTTTATTGAATGTCCCCACAGGAAATCAAACACAACATGTTAAAAATGATTCTCATGAAATTTCTCTAAAACCTGGTCTTTTTCTGCTGATGTCTATATGGAAAATGACTTTAACAATAATATCCTGTTTTAAGGACTATAAACCAGTGTCATCATTAATATTTTTCATCCTATTCTTCCATGGCCAATTAATTATTAATTCATGTTGTCTTTGTTTTGTTTTCAGGAAAAGGTATTTCTCAATAAAGGAAGTTGAAGGTTATATTATTTGGAAAGAAAGACCAGGAACCTATGAGGGAAGGAAGAAGGAAGTAATACAGGAAGGGAGAAAAGTCAGTAACATAAGTATTTAGAGGAAATGACTGCCACAACCAAGTGGAACTCATGTCCTCTGGGGAACTTTTGAAAGGCTGCATAATATACAACTCCAAATTATCCTTCTTTTCTAAGGGATGACGAATATGGGCTTTTTTCCCACCAACTTTCTTCCATTTGAAGATTGCTTCTAGAACATTACCTGTCCAGGTCTTTGCAACTGTTTTGTAAAGGGGCACATCATGCTCTACTGGCAGGAAAGCATTCTCAAGCACAGATGTGCAGGGTGCCCTTAGCAGTCTGGAACTCAGTACATGTGGCTTCTGGGACAAGCTGGATGAATATGGGCTAAGCACCAGAAGCACCTGTTAACCTCAGTCAGTTTATGGTGAACATTTCTCTGTTTGCTTGCCTTCATCCTCACAAGCTCTTATTCCCTCATATTTGGACACTTCTTTTCCTTACTCGTATTCTCAAATGCATTCCAAATACCCTGGTCTTTCTCAAACCATATCTGCAATTACATTGTACCCCACCATTTGGTCAATTTACCTTGCCCCTGGAACAAAGAACAGATTCAGCTGTTCAGATTTCACAGAAGCTTCTGTTCTATCTGGTTTCTACTACTCCCATCTCATTTTACTGCACTGTTACTCATGATTTTTTATATTCTAGTCCTACTGGCCTTTAAAAAAAAAATGAAGTCCTGAATCTGCTATGTACCATCTGTTATGGTTTGGATATGAGATGTCCCCTAAAAGCTCATTTGAGAACGTTCAGTGGTGAAATGGTAAGAGAGATATATCCTAAGCAGTGGATTGAATAGATTAACTGGGTGGGAACTATACAAAGGTAGGATATGACTGGAGGAAGTAGGTCACTGGGGACATGACTTTGGGTTTTTTATTTTGTCTGGTGAGCAGAGCTCTCTCTCTCTCTCTCTCTCTCTCTCTCTCTCTCTCTCTCTCTCTCTCTCTCTCTCTCTGTGCTTTCTGGCTGTCATGTCCTGAGCTGTTTTTCTCTGCAAGTCTCTTCTGCCATGTTCTTCCTCATCTTAGGCCCAGAGCTAGGAAGTTAGCCAACTATGGACTGAACTTCTAAAACTATGCGTCAAAAACTTTTCCTCCTCTAAGTTGCTCTTGTTGGGTGTTTTGGTCACAGCAACTAAAGGCTGATTAAAACACCATCTTACTGCAGACTCTTGATTATTAGACATCATTTTCTGGTATACCTCAGGCAATCTCTTTTCACAATTCTTGTTCAGTTTACTTCTTTTCCTATTCAAAATTTCAAATATGTATAGCATATCAGAATATTTTTGTCATAATTTTGGCAGTCCTAATATTCTGATAAATAGGAAAATAATGCTTAGAAAGTCTAAGACTAGGCATTACTGCTTGTATTTTTGGCTATGAACCTAGTGACCCTTTCTCAGGAGATCTTCTTGCAGTGTTATCATGTTGATTCATTTCCTTCATTGTATATTCAGATATTATAATCACACAATTGCTTATGTGAGTATTTTATTAAGTATTTTTGATTATTACTTCCGCTATTTACTAACAAAAAAATGAACTTGGTTGAGGTTTTATATCTGAATATCAGGAATAGCAATCGTGTACTTTATAGGATTGTTGTGAGAATAAATTAGATTATTAAAACAGATTATTATGTGAAATTTAGATTATCATATTCAATTTAGATTATTATATGCAATTTGCTTTAGCACAGTGCCTGGCATAGGTATTAATACAGGCTAACGACGATCATCATACTCATCATCCTCTTCATTTTTTCAGCATCCCCTAAATCTCTCTTCTAACACAAAGAGTTCCTACTCTTATCTCTATCTGGCTACTGAAGAGAAAGAAAAAAATATCTCTTATCACACAGCAAAAATTTAAAACAGAATAGAGTGAATCATGTGCTTGGAAGCATTTTTCAGAATTTTTGATTATTTACCAACTGCAAAATGGAAATCATTGGTGATGGCATGCTGGTATATCACCTGGTACAAAAGCACTATTCCAAGTAAAACAAAAGATAAACAATAGACTTAATTGTACTCTGCTAACAAGCACGTTAGAGCGTAGAAACTGTCTGAATTGTTCAAACAGAAATTGTATAGAAAAGCATGAATCTAATTAAGACTTGAAAGCAAACTGAAAATTGACACTGTGTCAAGAAGCATCTTGTAGTGGATTCAGTTTTAAGTTATTTATCCAATTAAGGAAATAATCACTGGTGCATTACAAAGAATGGCATTTGAGTCTTCAATTTTTATTTTACTCCTTTTTTCTTTTTACAAAAAAATATAAACTTGGCGTTATGAATTCCCTCCACCCTCTACTTAAGTATGTCAAGTCTCTGTTAAGCTCAAATAAGCCTAAATACAGTGAGGATTACAGAGGAATTTTGTTTTTTATCCCATTTTAAAATGTCAAATTCATTTTCCTCAACAGCACTTTATTAGCATAAACATCCTGGCTCCTTTTGTTGTTGCTAATGTTTAGTTGTATTTCGTCTTTAATATTGAGTTTACAATCCATAACTTGTTAGAAAATAAATTGATGCACATTACCTGGAAGAAAGACTCAGCCTGAATAATTTTCCTAAATATATTCTCTACTTCCCATTAATTTATATTACATATTTGAAAGTATTTCCCCCATGACTGTTTAAAATTACTACATATTCTTTGTATTTTCCCTTTTTCCTTTGATTATGCTGTCTTTTGCAAAGGCATTATTGTTCGTTGAATAAGCACTCATTTAGAAACATGTTTGATTTTGAAAGAAAATTGATTAATATGCTAACTTCAAAACACAATATTAAAAGAATATATTATGAAATTTTATTTCTCTAAAATGTTGTGAACTTACACATACTAAAATAACTTTTAAATTGTGATTTATTATTAATAAAAATGATTATTCTTATTAACATCAGATGTTGTATTATCCATATACAACTTAGAAAATGATAATGTGGTGGAATTACAGTGTATTTGAAGTTATTTTAAAATGCAACAATAATGTTGATTTGCAAAACACATTAATTTCAGATTTTCATGAAGAGTAACATTGAGTAGTTGTACTCATACATAAAAACTTTATTATACTCAACGATATTTTTTCAAATGATTACTTATGTATCTAAATTAAAACAGTTCTAGAAACTCTATTTCCAGAAGCTTCTGTTTTCTAATTTGCTATTTGTTTAGATTGCTTATGAATTCCCAATTGAGAAAAGCATCATTTTTAGTTCCAATGATCTGTGTAGACTACTTTTAGACTTTCAAATAAAAAATCTTACATAATGATGCATTTATGATATTGCACCAATTTGTTGTCTCCCATTGTTTGTCCAAATATTTCTTCTGCAATATTTAATTCTCATATGGCACTTATAGTTTTAGCCAGGCATCTAATTCCTAGATCATTCCCATCAATATTTATATGCTGAACTTTTATCCTATTATATGTTGTATAATTGCTACCATTAGATCATTTCCCAAAGGTTTACTTTTCAGACTCATATAGTCTTTCAATGTCATGTTATGAGCAAAACACACTTTTTATGATGTAGAATTCAAATCTAGATTTTAGAGCAGGCTAAAGTAATGACAACCCATTAGCATAATTTATAAAAATTTCACTTTTGCATTTTAAGACATCTAATTATATTTTGCCAATATTCTATTTCATTAAGTTTTACTTATGAATGATGATATTTATTTTGCCTTAATAGTAACTCATTATTTTACTATCTTTGTATCTTTGTAGTTATCATCTTAAAACAATTATAGCAACTAAATTATTTTTAATAAAGCCAAATATTTTAAAATGGTAATTGTTTCATTATAGGTAAATAGTTTGCCTTCCAATATTGCTAGAAAATTATCTTAAGCAAAAGACCTATACTTTTCATTAAAGATTAATTTTCAACTCTTTTTGCAGTGAGTTACTGAATATGATCTTGATGTCATATATCCCTGATTAAATTCATTACTAATTATATGTTCTGTTAATGCATCTATACTCTATATGTATTTTAAGTTCCTTTCTCATAAAATCTGAATTCATAGACTCAATAATGGCACATTCAAATTTCCTTTAAAAATACTTTATATGTATTTTTAAATGTACGTTTCTTGTTTTGCTAGGACTCACTACTCCATTGCCATACTATAAGTGTTTTGAGATATATGTTCTTTTTGTTGTTGTTGTTTTACTTTGAGCAATATCAAAAATATCAAAGCAGTTAATAATGCCCAATATCCAAATCAATTTGAATGAACCAAAAGATATGGATTATGTGCAGTGAAATTTGATTCATTCATTACTTTTTAAAATAATGCAAAACTAAAATATATTTAGTCCATGATGATATTCTGCATATAAGAACTACAAAGGAAAGCTTAAGTATACTAACAACTCTGACCAATCATAATTATTGAAAGATAGCAATAAAATGTTACAGTATATAAGTAGAGTGTAACCTCATGTCGAAGAATTTAAGATCTTGAAAAGAAAACCTATGATGTATTTTAAAATTTAGATTTTAGAATATACTAGTAAATAATCAGTTGATGATTCAGCCAGTTAAAAGGACTTATTAGAAGTAGAACAGAGGTTTCCCTGAAAAGACAATTTCTCCCGTAGACTTCATCTTCAGCTCTGGCCTCAAAGTTCTTGGCTACTTTCCTGATGGTCTGCCCTATAATTTTTAGCTTTGTGCAGCTAGTTTCAACAAAAATGTCACCAAGTCCTTATGATAGATAGCTTGATACAAGTATCCTACCGACTTTGTTTTTCTGGTGGAATCTTGACTAATTGATATCCTCTTTTAAAGCTATGTAAATCTCTAACAGTGGCAAAAGGAAATGCTTCTAGATATAGACCCACAAGAATACTCTTCATGTCTTAAACATTATCAAAGTGATAGAAATTCAATACCAAGCAAATAAAAATCCCATTTAAACACATCAACCATGATGCAACTGAAAATTAGAAACTCTAGTAGGACATTCTGGATTTTACTAAAATATTTAAGATGATATCCATATATTTTCATAATAATTATTCCAAATAAGCAACATACAATACAATATATACTCTGTGTACATGATTATTCCTGACTGATTTTCAGTTTGAATTATGCATATATGTGACACACATGGGTGGTATTATGCAACCTTTAAAAAATATGCTATATGGAATAAAAGGGGCTTCTCAGATAGCATGTACTCCCTTATGAGGCCACGTTTCAAATGGCACTGAGGTCATATCACTAAGGATTCAATAATTTCTGACAATCCCTTCAACAGGGAGAATTATGGGCTGACATCTCATTATTGAAGTACTGAAACATGAATAATTTGTCCTATGCTGATGACCACGAGATACTGAAAACCAGATAGTTATGAGGTCATTGCTCTAAAGAATAAACTCTAAAGATATTTCCAAAGAATGATGAGAAAAAAATGTTAATGAAAACTTCATGACTGTATCTCCATATCATATAACTTACAAGTATTCCTTGTATTTTGTTTATTAATCTCCTTTAAACAAAGGATTTTTTAAAAATTTCTGTTTGTCTAGCTTTCAAATTTCCTAAGAAATTAAATGATAAAAATGAAAGAAAGAACATAACATTGAACATATATTTTAAAATTAAGGATTAATTATATAATCTTTCCTGGGACTGAAAATATGCACATACTTCTTTCATTTCTTTTCTTTTATAATATGAAGACAAAGAATAATTACATATTCATTGATATGCAGTTGCATTTGAAGTGTAGCATAAGAAAGTGAAAATATTTTGTTTCTTTTATGAGTATTATTAATAAAGGGAATCTTGTTTTCAAAGAATGTGATACCATTCATATTTAAAACATAAAAAATGGAAAAAAAGAATTTAAAAATGAAATCAGCTTTGTGATGATCTTAGAATATTTTTTAGCAAAAGTATTATAGTTTTATAATAAGATTATTAGTAATTGGCTATATAAATCTTTCTATCCACATTCTTAAAGCTGAGAGAGCAAAGATAGAGTGAGAAAGGTGTGGAAAGTGTGTGTGTAACTGTTAAGTGCTCTGCATTGCAGGGAGAGCTAGTGTGTATTGTAAGACTCATTTTGATATTCAAACAATTGCATGACTATCAATACTGGAAAAATATAAATTTGGCCAAAACTTAAAGAGAAAAATTCTTCATTAATTGAATTTAACTTTGAAAATATTGAAGGTGGCTATATTGCCAGCTATAGTTTTAATCTATATTTTAAGGAAGAATAGAATAATAAAAGGTAACATGAATGCAGAGATGAAGGTTATGCAAAGTATCCAGGCCCATTTACTTATCATTTGCAAATCTCTCATTGAGAATGAAACCAAAAATATATTTAGTTTACTTAAAAATACATATTAACTTGGAAAAAAATTGACTTCAGAAGGGAAACACAATATTTTAATAAGTAGAATTATAAAATTTTATGTTTTTAATAATTTCTTAGGCAGTTTATATAATATTCAGCAATATTTTCTTAAATTTAAAATGATAGTAGCAAATGTGAATAAACTCAAAATAGAAATGCTATAACTAAAAATAAGATTTGTTGACATAGGATTTGTGTGAAATTGGTGTATGTACATGTGTGTTTATACATTCAAACTTAAGAATATTATGACTTTTTAAAAAGTTCCAATGAATTCCTCTAATTTTCACTTACTAAAAACATTTTAGGTTCTTCTTATAGCATTTTATTTTGAAAATTTATCTGAAAATAGTGTCTCCAAAAATCCCAATAAGGTCATACTTTCATAGAGTTGATAACTTTAAAGTATATTTACTTACTTTCACAGAAGCCAAAAAAAAGTTACTTGGCACACAGTGAAAAATAAAACTGACTCTTGACTTATTTGCTCTTAATTTCCTCACACTTGTTGATTTTTAAACACAAATAAAAACACAGTTATGTTTTTACAGACATAGATGTAAGGAAATACTGTTATGAGGACAGTCTGAAAATAATATTTTGATATCTATGTGAAGAAAACAGTATGTTTTGTTTTTCAAGAATTCAGATATCAGTTTCATAGCATATTCACATTTCCTATCTATATGCAAAATTAAAGTCACATGCTTGCTAGAAGAAAATTAAGAAATGATTTAAATATCAGAAGCATTACTGATTTCAAGATATGCTAAGAAATCAAGGGAGCCAAACTGATATTCTCTGTTTTAAGCAAAAGCATATGAGATTCTAGTGGGAAAAGGAAGCTTTTACTCCAGTAGTTAAAGTCATGTGCACTTAGATAAGCAGGCACTCTGTCTTGGCTCAGACCACAGAGGATGCACTGGTGGCCTGAAACCCCCTGGCATCCAGGGGACAGACATATTTCTAAACACACGTGTAACTTCCTGGTCTTCCCAAGAACCTCCCCACTGAGGTCAGAAATGGTAAACTAAAAGGGCAGGGTGACAGAGGATGACTTGGTTCACATTTTCTCTGTGGCCTAAGAGTGTAATACAGATAAAGCAGGTACTGATCTTTCACAAATATGTAATTCCATATGAAAACCAATATCCTGGTTATATTGTGTTTAAAAGTGACAGTTCCATTTTATAGTTTACATTTCCATTTTAATCATTATGTAACTTTTCTAAAAATACTAGGTATTTCCTTATAATATTAAGTGAATTTGAAAAAGAACAAGTTACCATGATGAATCTAATGAATTCCAAGTCCAGGAAGAGAGAAATCCTAAAGAGTTTTAATGACTTAAGGAATAGTTTGCTTAGAATTTTCTAGGTAGAAAGGTTCTGCAAGCATCTATGAGTAGATAGCATCTGAGATAAATGAAGGAAGTGAAACTGTGAAAGTTTTCTCTCCTTGGCTACCTTTCTAAAATGCAGTTTACTTGACTCCATCTGCAGGGTAATTTTGAAACCAGTAGTCCTCAACCATATTTTGAAAGATGGTCCTTTAAAAAATTTGTTTATTTTTCTCCATTTCAGTTTCCTTAAGTTGTGGTGGTCATGTAATTTAAATTTGTGTTAAATAATAAACTAAAATTCAGATTCATATCTTCAGCACAATTCAAACTACGGTGTTAAGATAGTTTTTAAAAAATCTATTGTATTTTTTCCCTTCTCTCCATATTATAACCATTCTTTCTCCTTTTGAGATTTCCAGACCTACTGTTATTATATCCTGGTCTTTCCTTTATAACCCCACAATATCATCCATAGGGTTTCTTTCCTAAAGCAAAAGGAAGACAGTAAAACATCGTGTCCACGAATGACCCCTTTCTGAACTTACCCAAATTAAGGGAAAAATGAGAACATGCCTGAGCCAGAAAGTCTAGATATATGTTAGTTTGAAGGACTGACTTTCTCCTGTGTATTCTGGGAGCTAGGGAAAGTTAGTGTTATCTGTAGAAAGCTACTTGAATGTATGCCAGGACAGTTGCTCCTTGGGTTTCTGGTCATAGAAGCAAAGAAAACAAGCTAATGCTGATCATGTCACCACTTTTGCAGCTTAACATATGCAATGTTAGGATCTGGGACTGAGAGTCGAACTAAGGGCACTGTGGAAAGCATATGCATCACTCATCCAGTTTACTGCTACTAGACAAAGCATGGAGGGAGAGGAAACATCACATGGCCCTGCACAATGAGGAACAAATGTGTTATCTCCCCGCCTATCACCACTGAATTCTTGGAGCAGTCACTGATCTCACATAGATTTTTCCCTAGTAAATCACATATCTCCATGATGTCTCTGGGCACTTTCTTTGACTTACCTGTAATCTACCCTCTGCCTTGGCACTAATGAGCTGTGGATAACACACATTCTATTAAAGCTTCTGTTGTTAAATTCTAGTGAATTCTTAATCACCAGATACAACACATCGACAACTCTTAGTGTATATTAACATGGACAGTTGCACAGTTTGACACTCACTTGAAATATTTATTTTATAAATGAGTTTTCAAGGTAACCACAGCATTCTATGAGATGTCCAGTTGTTTAAAAAATAAGTTATCTGGTGTTTGAATTAGGGTGCTTTAGTGTGAACCAATTTATGCTGTTCTTTCAAGATTTCTCACAATCTTTCTTATTAATGTGCCTTGACAACCATAGGAAAAATACAGCATCTACTTTCTTTACATTAGTTTGATGCTAGAACCTACCTTTGGAACTCCTAGAAGTTTTTTAGTTTTTATTTATTTATTTTTTTCCATTCAATGATTTAGGAATATTGCAGTTTTTAAAATTTTAAATTTTACTAATTCTTTTACTCTTTCATATTTTTGTCTCTTGATCCCAAGCTTTCTCTACAAATGTAAATATTCTATAACTTATTCATCTTCATGGCTGTAGTTGTTATGTATAGTTGACAATTCTTTAAACATTATTTTTCACAACTGTTGAAATGTATTGCTGCATTTTAGTGTTCCATCTTCATAGTAATATACTGCAACATACACATTACCAAAATAATTATTTTTTTCTGTAAAGTCACTTCCTCAGTTCAATTTTTTCACTTTAAAAAAAATAATAAAAATCATCAATTTCTTTTCATTTTTTGGGGGGGGATGGTATTGAAAATTGAACTCAGAGCCACTCAACCACTGAGCCACATCTCCAGTCCTATTTTGTATTTTATTTTATTTAAAGACAAGGTTTCACTGAATTGCTTAAAGCCTGGAATTTGCTGAGGTTGGCTTTGAACTTGAGATTCTCCTGCCTCAGCCTCCCAAGCTACTAGTATTACAGGCATGCGCTACTGCACCTGACCAAATCTATCAATTTCAATGGGAAAAAATTATTTTAAATATTTGTAAAATGTATGTTCTATTTCAAGTTCAAAAGTAGAAAATATGACAGATACTTACCATAATGATTTTCAGCCAAACATCTCAGTGTTATGTTTACAAAAATGAAATATTGAAGATAATAACAAAACACACTTTCTCCCTCATTCCATTCTCCTTAAAAATTATATACTTAAGTTAGTTGCCCTTCTAGTTATGGAACCTTTATAAAAATTTTACTACTTACATGTGACCCATATGAAAACAAAGAGTGTTTTGCCATCATTTTTTATCTGACTATATTTGCTTCAGTTATATATGCTGGGCTACATGATCTGGTTAAGTATTTTAACTGATGGATTTACTATTTTTCTGATCCATTGTTCTACAGAGGAATAATTAGATTGTTTGCCAGTTTTCATTTTTAGGATCTCTTATCCACTGTTTATATTTTCGCCTTTGCCCTCATCTTAGAACATTTTCATATTATTTATCTCTTTCATATGTGTACATTGTATTAACTCAATGACTTTAATCTTCATAATATATTATCATTATATGGTTCAAATTAGTATACATACATTTAGATTTGTTTCATATCTAAAAATTTGTTTTCTTTCTCTCGTGCTTATGAGAGCACATTCCTTCCACCTAATGTTCATTCTGCTCTTTCAATTTGTTAATTTCTTTGTTTACAATAATAGTGTGTGCAGAATTCTACCTAGGGAAGTCCCCACCTTCTCTCCCTCCCCTGCCAGTCAGTAGAAGACAGTATTTCCACTTCTTCTTCCTTTCAGTGTTGGTATTTCAAAATCAATTACTAATCTCACCTTTGTTCTTTTAAATATAATCTTTCTACTCTAGTTGATTTTAAGTTTTTTTTTTTTCATCTGGAAGATCTTTTCTATTTTCATTCTAAAATGCCTACTATGGATTGCTAGTTATTTTTTAAACATTTAACTGCAGTATAATAGGCATGCAATAACTGGAATTTCAATAGTTTTTAATATGTAATTGCATTTGTGAAACTATTAACATAATACAAATAATAAACATATACATATTATCAAACATTTCTCTTATTCCTTTATATTCCCTATCATCCTGCTCCTTCATATACCCACATAGTCACTGATCTGCTTTCTATTATTTTCATTTTCTATAATTTTATGTCACTGAAAACATAGCATATATACTGTTTTTATCTAGTGTCTTTGGTTCAGTTGATCCTTTTTTGTTACTTAGTAACATTGGTTAACTCTTCACTTGTTGATTGGCATTTTAGTTATGTCCAGTTTGGGCTTTTATAAATAAAGTTACTATGAATATATACACATATCATTTACTAACTGTTAGGCAAGTATCCAAGAGAACTGATGAATCATTTGGTAGATATATGTTTAAATTCAAAACAATTGTTAAATGGTTTTCCTAAATGATTGTACCATTTTACATTCCTAACAGCAATGCCTGAGTGTCCTATTTCCTCTAAATTCTTTCCAACACTTAGTTTGATCCATTTTTAAATTTCATACATTCTAATAGGCAAGTATTAGTTTCTAATTTTGGTTTATTTTTTGTTTTTACCTAATGAATGATGATACTAAGCTTCATTTTGTATACTTCATTGCCATCCATACATAATCTTTGGTGAAGTCTCTCTTCCAATTAGTTGTTTTGAAAAGTTAATAGTTTCTCAGTTTAAAAAGTAGACTTCATGTACTATTTATTTTAGAGTTTGCCTGTTCTTTTATTTTGCCAGGGATATGGACATATTTCCTAGATATACAGTCAGAACCTTATACTACAGAATGAAGTCTGATAGTGTGAAAAATAAAACTGGAATCACTTGAGTCACTAGTGACATTATTGATCCACCTAACTTTCCTCTGAAGCTAATTGATTGGCATCATTCTCTAGGAAAATACGTAACAAATGAAAACTCCTTACATAAGTAACTGCTATAGTGTTTTGCGTTCTTGTAGATGAGTGAACGAGGAGTTTAAAAGTAAAATAAAAAATATTCTTTATGTATGTTCTGTAATTACTGTTTGATTTTAATTAAACATTTGACTTCCTTTTTTGTTACTGGACTTTCATTTATATTCATTAAAGGCATAAGTTCATAAAATAGGGAGCTTCTCAACTTACAAACTTTTCTCAATTCTGCTTTTTTGATATCTGCACTTAAATTGTAAGAATGATTCTTTAATAGCTATTTCTGTACCACATGTCTTTGAGTATATGATTATAACTGATTGATGTTAGGTACAAATTTCCTCATTTTTAAGAAAAATTCGCCTAGGTTTTATGGTCTTTCTAACCCAGTAGCATCATTATTTATCTCTTTTCAAACTCTGAGTTTCATTGTTCAATAGTTTAGAGTTTTGTGATAAAATTTATTTTTCTCAGATTCAGTTATCTTCTCTAAATAAAGAAAAATCAGTAGTTAGTAGGACAAAAGATTGAAGAAATTGCCTAAACTGAAGTCTAGATATAGGAAAATAAAAGGAGAATTCCTTGGTTTTTACCATCTTTGTTGCTGTGTGTGTACTGTGATTTGCAGGGTTAGTACATCAGGGTGCTAGTTGGAAAGACAGGTTCGCAGGCCCAAGGTAGATCAATGGTCATAGATGATGCAATTTAGCTAATCTTTCTTGTGAATTGTATGCTTGTTAAAATAAATCTAATTAAATAAAATAAGCATTTAGAAAATACTACTCTGAAACATAATAGTCTTTTATTTTAGTCTATATCTGAGCTCTGGATCCATTCCTTCCCTACATTCTTTAAACCAGCTCTATAATCTTATAATAAACATTCCTCTTCATTTCAACTAGTATGTGTGCTTTTTTTTTGTACCTTACAAATAAGAATAATAAACAAAAAATCCTTCCCACACCAAGTTTTTGTTTATCTGTTTGTTTAAGGTAACTTCTGTAAATTTTCATTACCTAAAATCAAACAAGACATTAGTAATTCAGTTGATCACACAAAATTTCCTTTAAGGCTGCAGCATAAACCTGGAAGTTGGAAAGCATTAGCTGTAAATATCAGTGATGATGACAGATGTTATAAATTGATTTTGACTTAAAAACATCTGCAGATTAATTTGATTCTTTGATCCATACTTGGGCATTTCATGTTAATGTGAATTATCCAAAACTAGCTGACTTTTAAGTTCCTAAAGGATCCAGATAAAATTAATGTAAGATTTTGTTGAAATGTCACTTTAGAAGACAAAGTAGTCATAAGGATACACATTATTGTCCTGGCAATTGGTAGGAGTAAAGACTACTTCCATAAGAGCAAAGTAACTACTAAATTTTGAAATAAAAAGTAACTAGCAATAAAAATTTCTGAAATCTGCTTGAATAGCATAAGGAGATGTCAGTGCTCTCAATGAAAATGAAGTATTTTTGTGTGAATTGAATTACCTTTCATTAATACAAGCAGGAAAAACCTAGGGAGATGAACAGCAAGATCTGTGTAAATAGATTACAACTTTTGCATAGCAAATTCCTTAAAGCTCTTTCAGAGCTTTGTGGTCAAAAAAAAAAAAAAATACTGAAAATAAATAATTTATGTAACTACATGTAACAAAACTAAGATTTTAGGAGAGTGATTCCTTATGATTTGTACAATTTTACTTCTTAGTTTAATCTTCTTAAGGTAAATAACACATCTTTTTAAGACATTGATCATATCCTTTCCATCAAGAAAAAAATTAAAATCAAGATCCTGATTTTTCAGTCTAAAGAAAGTTTTACACTTTTTTCTCTAGAAAAAACATTAATAAGGTTAATTTTTAGTGTATTGGTCTAGAATATACAGGTACTAGCAGAGTTATACAACAAATAGCCAACTTTAAACTACAAACACTGTTGTGTGATTGTGTGTGTCTTTGTGTGTGAATGTGTCTGTGTGTGTTTAGGCAACATAACCTATCTCTAGAAATATTTCCAAGCTACTTTCTGTACATCATTGATTTTTGTTGTCCAACAATGGATTAGTATTTAGTAATAGAAATTTGGAAAACATGATCTTGAAGTGCTTGTTCTCAAAACTCAACTTGTGAAACAATAAAGTAGAAAAGTACATCATCCAAACACCCTGGGCATGCTGATCTTTATAAAATTATGGGAATAGTAAAAGTATCAGTGTCATGCTAAGAGTTAGGGGAATAGGGAGGGATAAACATGGAAAGCACAGAGGTCTTTTTAGGATGGTATCATATTATACTATAATGACAGGTACATGTCATTATGCATTTGTCCAAACTAGTGGAATGCATAGCACCACGAGTGAATTACATGTTAAAAACTTGAATTTGGGTGATTATGATGTATCAATGTAGGCTCATCAATTATAACAAAAATCAGTACCTTTAGTTTGGATGTTGATAATGGGAAAGTCTATGTATGTGTTGGGGCAATGGGTATATGGGAAGCTCTGTACCTTCTCAATTTTATTGAGAACCAAAAATTAAAAAGTATACTTTAAATACACTGAATTAAAAGGATAAATGATATTTTTGTAGTTGTTTCCTCCATGATGAAGAACATTAATCTTACATATATCTTCAGAAAATATTTAAAAATTAATTTCAGGTAGTTGTGGGTCTCAATGTGAAAAAATTTAGTAACAGAAAAATATCCTTATGATTTGCAGAACATGAGACTGTGTTCTTTGGGAAGTCATCCGAAGATATTTGACTTTGGTAATCCACTTTATTATATGTGTGTTTGATATTACTAATATTTATTCTTTATGATTTCCTCTTGATAATATTCTTTGGGTTTTACTTGCTTTGTCATTCCAATTTTGGAAAATGTATGATTAGATCATTGGTGTTCATATTTCTTCTTTTCTGAGAATTTCAAGTCATATCTTCAAATATAATACTAGCCATATTCCTCCAGTTTTGATGTATTTTAATTTGTATTTGGTCCAAAACAGTTTTGAAAATTTGAAGAAACATTTTTCTTGTCCTCCATTTTACTTCTTAATTTAAAAGCATGTATATGTATTATTGTTATTTTTGTTATTGACTTGTAGATTAATGTTATGAGACTATATATATATGTATGATAAAGATTTTACATTTGCTGAAATTTCATTTTTGGCCTAGTACAGTCAATTTCCACACATGTTCTGTGTGTGTTTGAAAAAACATGCAATGTAAAATTTTTGAAACAGTGCTTTATGTTTCCACTAGGTGAAAAAAATTTAAATTACATTGGTTTAAATATTTTATACTCATTTTTAGATTGTCTACTCAATCTAACAGTTACTAAGTGAAGATGTATTAAAAATTGTCCACTCTGAGCATGTCTTAATTTTTCTCTATGAAAAACTTTAGTAAGAATCCAATAGTTATTCTGTATTTTTAATATATTGAGGACTTTGTTGTTATAGAACATCTTTTATGAGACTAAGACAGTATACTTTTATTTTTCTTTCTAAAATTTTAGAAAACAGTTCTATAAAACTATGTATATATAGTATACATGTAAAATTATGAAACTCTAAACTTATGTGTGCATATATAGTTTTATAAAAACACACGCACAACACACGCATTTATATCTCAGTCGGTTTGGGCTGTTATGTAACACAATACCATATCTGAGGATGTCTCATCAATAACAAAAATGTGCTTCCCACAGTTTTGGATACTGAGAATTAGAAAATAAAGATACTGGCAGATCCAATGTCTGGCAAGAGTCTGCTTCTTGTCTCATCCGTGGCCATCTTCTTCCTGTTTGGCAGAAGTGCAATGATCACTATCTGGAGTCTTTCATAAGCACACTAATCCCATTCATCAGGGTTTTGCCTTCCTGACCTAATTACCTCTGGAAAGAACCATCTTCAAATACCATTGCACTGGGGATTAGGTTTCAGCATATAAATCTGGGTGACTTTAAATATTCAGTCTATTGCAATTGAAAATTTTATTTGAGAACCTTTAACATATTAAAATACAATAAATTTGACAGTATTAGCACAATTGTGGTGGATGGGAGCCAGTCTACATCAGAATAAGTAGTTAATACTAGGTATTAACTTGAATTTACAGGAAATAAAAAGAATCAGCGTTTTTTTTTTTTTTTTTTAGGGTTGTTTGAACTAAATGCATTCTTCCCAAATTCACATATTGAAGCCTAATCCTCAAAATAATGGGATTTGAAGGTGAGAACTTTGGGGGGTAATTAGACCATGGGTGAGAATTCCTCATGAATAGGATTAGTATCTCATAAAAGAGGCCTGAGGGAGTTCATTTTCTCCTTCTGTCACAAAAGACAGCTAGAAGTCACCATCTACCAAGCATGAATTTTGTCCTCCTACACCGACTCTGTTAAACCTTGATCTTGGACTTGCCTGTCTCCAGAATTGTGAGCAATAAATATTTGTCACTGAGCAACTCAGTAGAATTTTTGCTGTAGTTGTCCAAACTAACTTACACAGAGTTTAACATAAAAAGCTTATAAATCCTGGCTCTTCTTTTCTCTTTTACTTTCTTTAAAAGGCATAAAGTAAAATAATAATTAGAATACTATTACAATATAATAATGAACATAAAATATTTATAATGAATATAAATGTAAGCCTAACCTATGCAGGCTTAAGATGTATAAAAACACAAGAAAAGTAGAGAAGAAATGGAGATTCATAGAAGAAAAATAAAAATACATCACTGAAATTAAATTTTTACAAACATGCAGTTGATTTTTGTAAGATATGTATAGTAAGCAATAGAGGAAAGCTGGAAAAATCTGAAAGTTAGAATTTAAAAATACTTGAAAATAAAATGCTTCAGTAGAAAATATTGATTTAGTAAAAAAGCAAACAAGCAAAACAAAACAAAAAAACACTGAAGGGAGAACAAAGAAACCAAGTGACTGAATAAACCTTTTTAAAGGCAAAAATAATCCATTAGAAAATTTACATCCAAATCTGTACTATCTGTAGAATAAACAAATGGAAATTTAAAGAATGGGAAAAACCATACCAGGTACTCTGCAATCATAAAAGAAATGCTATGGTTGTTAAGTATCATACAAAATAGATTTTAAATCAAAGAAAATGTTGTTAAAGATCAAAAGTGACATTTCATAAAGATAAAAGAGTCAATCTCTTGCCCAAATTTAGCAATTATTTAGATATATGCATCTAAAAATAGAGCATCAAATTACATGGAACAAAAACTGACATTAATAAAGGGAGAAATAGATAATTCAATAATAATGATTAGAGATAGATATATACCACTTTTAATAGTCAGAAAACAACTATACAGAGTATCAGTGAGAAAATGGAAGATTTGAACCTACTCTTAACACCGTAACTCTAAAAGGATCTGTGGAATTTCTCACCTAAGTGAAGCAGAATATATATGTATATATCTTCTCAGATATACATGGATCATTCATTCCCTAGGGAGACCACATGCAGGATAGACCACTTACAACTAATCACAAATTTAAGAGTTACAAGTAGATAAATTCCAACAAATAAATACATCCTAAAATTTACATGGAATTTTAAGCAACTCTGAATGGTAGAAAGAATTATGAAAAGGAAGAAAAGAGATGGAGGCCTCACAATTGCAGATTTTAACGCTTATAGAAATGATACAGTAATCAAAAGAGTGGGGTATGAATAAAATGACAGACATAAACCAATAGATTAGAATACAGAGTCCATAAATAAACTCTCCTATGTATTGTAAAGTGATCTCAACCTAGTGCCAAGGTCATTGAAAAGACAATCTTTTCAGTTGATAGTGTTGGGAACTAGACATCAACAAGTAAAAACTGAAGTTGGACTCCTATCTCACAACACACACAAAATTTGAGTATAATGTATTAAAGTTCTTCACATAAGACCTAAAACTATAAAGTTCTCAAAAGAAAACATAAGGAAAACTTCATGCTATTGTATTTGACACCTATTTTTTGGATTATATGAAAGGCACAGGCAAAAAGGAAAATACAAATACAAATACATTGAACTTTATCAAAATTAAAATTTCTCATGCATCGAAAGACACTATGAAGAGAGTTAAAAGGAAAAACAATGAGAAAAAATATTGTGAATTGTATTATTATTACAGGGTAAATAATAAGATTACATAAAGAACTCCTTAAACTCAAAAAGAAAAGCTAATGACTCAGTTACAATATGAACTAAGGGTTTGAATTAGATATTTCTCCAAAGAAGATATAAGAATGAGCAATGATTACAGGAAAAGATTTTCAACATCATTAATCATCAGGGAAATGATCATCAAAATCAAAATGAGATTTAACTTCACACTCAAGGTTATTATGAGAAAAAAAAGAATATTATATATGTTGAGAAAAATATGGAAAAATTGGATCCTTGTGCATTGTTGATGGAATTGTAAAATGATGCAGCTGTTATAGAAAAGAGTATGGGATTGCCTCAAAAAGATCATTAACATAAAATTTCCTTAAAACTTAGTAATTCTGCTTCTGGGATATACCAAAACATATTGAAAATGGGTTAGAAAAGAAATTTGCACATCATATTTATATTAAATCATTCACATTAGCTCAAAGTGGAAACAAATGTCCATTGACAAATAAAGTGTGCTACATATAAGCTGTAAATATTACATAACCTTGAAAAATTTGGAAATTCTGATACATGTTCCAATATGGAGGAACTTTGAGATTATTATGCTAAATTTACAAAGGACAAATACTGCATGACTCCTCTTATATGAGGTCAGTAACATAAGTAAAATTCCTAAAAACAGAAAATGAAGCTACAGTTGTCAAGGGATAGTGGGATCAGGAGAATGCGGGATTATTTCTTAAAAGGGCAGAATTTCACTTTGGGATGATGAAAAATTCTAAGAATGGATATTGGAAAAAGCTGCACAGTAGTATTTAATGTCACTGAACTATATATTTACAAGTTTAAATGGTAAATTTTATGGCATGAATATTTTATCATAACTAAAATATAATTATATAAGTAACTCTTAAAAACAAACTAAAATAAATGGAAAACACTTCAATAGACAGCAATACAAAAATCTGTGATTTTATTTGTGATATTAGTATAGAAGCCATTTGCCCTTAATCAGTGTTTTCTTTCCACAAGGACATAACTACAATTTAGATTACGTAGAGGGAGGAGGGGACGGGAGTATGAAAAATGGTGGAATGAGACAGACATCATTACCCTATGTATATGTATGATTACATGAATGGTGTGAATCTACATGGTGCACAACCATAGAAATGAAAAGATGTACCCCATTTGTGTATAATGAATCAAAATGCAGTCTGTAAAAATAAAAAAAATCATAAAAAAAAAGGAAAAGAAGGGTCAAGAAAAATATTTTTCATTTGATTTACTGGGGTATTGTTTCATTTTAAGAATAAATTCTATAACTGATCTTGACCATCTATTTTGTTTAGATGATCAAAAAAATGTAGATCAAGAATCAGTTTTAGTATATTTGTAATATGTGTCTCATGCATTCCTTTCCTTAAAATTTCCTTTGTTTTCATTTTACTATTCAACTATGACTGTTTTTCATTTATACTTTTTGAAAAATATTTTCTTTCTTATTTAATTTATATTTTATGAAAAATACATGTTTGTTTGTAGTCTATCTCCAACCAGTTGTTCAATTCATAATTGAACATAATAATTGAACACAGAATAAAATACATTGTATTTTCCATTTATTCATATGCTCTCTAAAGTGCTTTGTACATAGATTAGAAAAAAACTCTTAAATATGAATAGAATTGATTTTTTGTAAAGATTACAATAAAGATGCAGATTGATCAGAGAAATATAATAAAAGCAAGGAGGTATACTTTACTAATGCTAACATTTACTGTACCAAATTGTGATTTTAAAATGATGACTGAAGGTCTCTTAATTATTTGTTTCCACACTTCAAAGTGTCACACTTCTAAAGGAATTTTAAAAAACTTCTTGCCTATTTTCTAGATAGTAAGGTTAATGTTATTGTTTTAGCAATTATCACCCTCAGACATCTGAAACAATGCTTCAAATATTTTAGATTTAAGTTGATTGAAGTTTTAGACAATATTGAAATAGAGAAAACCATAATAAGACTTGTGGATTCTTCTTTTACAAATTTTAAAATATATAGGGAATATAACCATTTTCAGTTCTTCAGAACTTTGTAGAAGATTTTCTTAATGCCAAGAGAGTTAATGAAATTTTGGACAGATAGATTAAAGAAAAGACATGCCCAATCAAAATTGCCCTTTTAATGATAATTCCTTTAGCACTGAATTATACTTTATGTTCCATAATTCTGATAATCTTAAGGAGACATTCATTTTAAACCTAATTATTTGATAAGATTAGAAATAAAATATTAATATGCATCTCAAATATATTTTCATTGTATCATACATTTTTAAAATGTTCCCTTTTCTTATATATTTGCGGAAAAAAAAATGGTGAACACATCCTTTAGAACACAATGCTTAGCTGATGAAATAGCTCATATTAGAACACAATGCTTGAAAACTCAGTAACTATTGTAAAACCTTCTGACTTTTTGCATTTCCCAGTAACTAGGTAATATTTTTCCAGCATAGTCTTTTTATTAAGTATTCTCCTGAAAAATATGTATTTTCTCTTTCTCTATTTCCTTTGAAATGTTAAGCTCTGAATCTTCATAAACCATCATTTGTCAAACCTTAGATATATCCTAAATTTTGAAATTGTGAAACGTGAAATAATGTGTATCATAGAACTAGGATCCCCAGAATCACATATTTTAAAAAGATCTCACAATAGTAGTAATAATCACTATCTTTTTTATATGATAATAATGTCATCACAGTGATTAGTTGTTATCCTTAGAGCTTTCAACATGCACTATATCATTGATATAAATTTATAATATTATATGATAAAATCCTAAAATGTAGTCCTATTCAGAAGTTATAATTTAAAAACTAATTGAAGCAGTGAAGAAAGAGCTTAAATTACACAGTGGACAAATTTAGTAATTTTTAAGTTTTAACTTTTAAAACTTGAATCAACTTGTCTTTATCCCACATTTTATCTTCCTTAAAATTATTAAAACATCTAAATTAAAACTTAAAGGGGAAAACAGAACTAGAGCAGAGATGAACACGTAGTCACATTATTGGAATAAAAAAGAATAGTTGATTTTTGGGGGAAGAGGGCAAACTGATAAATGTTAATAAAATGTGAATCAATCTTAGAAATCTTTAATCATATGTAAAAGTATTGTGTGGGTACTGGGAGAAATTCCAAGTTGAATTAAAAAAGGAGCTCCTGGCTCAAGTATCTCAGGACATGTTAGAAGGACTCAGACTCATTGTTGCTGGTGTTACTCCATATGATGATATAAATTACATGTGGGAGCTGGGTGACCAGGTGAACAGGTTGTAAGCTCTGAAGCACTACAGAGACAGTGTCAACGTGCCACAACCTGCACAGCCCTTAATTCAGGTAACGTAGGAGGGGCAATGAGGGGATGAAGAAAAGACAAACAGGCTCACATAGAGAGAGAAAGCTGGAGCTCAGCGGTTCACTAAAATCCCTGGTAGGGAGATAGTGACCCAGAAGAAGCTCAGCATGTTTATTTTATAGATTTTAGCATTAAAACAATCATTGTGAAAAAGTTTCTTCAAAACAAGCAGAACCAAGGTCATAAGTACAAGCAACCCAATTATGATTATCTGCTTGTGCCCATAACTTTCTACCCCTGGGCAGCTGGTGTCTGAATCTCAAGGTCAAGAACTGATAGCTCTATGGCTGGTACAGAACCTCCTATTAACCGGGCATCATGATAGCAACTGGACAATCTTTAACCAGCACCTTAACACTGAAAGTTCCCAGGAGAGGTGTTGCCTCTGTTGCAGAACAGCTCAAGGGCCCTAATTCAGTCACCACTCCCAACATCAAGATTCAGAAGTGCACTGTATCAGGTGGACCATTTTTGTTGTATCACGCATACTCACCGTATCTCAAGTTGCCTTCTGGGTCGTGGTATGATCCTACCTTCTTTGGAGAATGGAGGTTTTCGGTGAAGATTAGAAATGACTTAATATTCCTGGGACTCATGCAGGTTTGTTTAGGATTTTGAGTAAATTCTACCATAGAGGCTGGGGAATTTAGGAAAAAGAAATTTTTTTTGTAGAAGATTTTGAATTTTAGAAGGGACAAAATGAATAGCTTTGTTAGAGAAGCAGTTGGACATTTTCTGTATAAATAGCTTGAGAGAAGGCAAAGGCAATGGTGTGGGACAGTTGCAGTTGGTGGAATATTGGAGAATATTCTAGAGGGATGTGGAAAGTGAGTATGAGTAGGTTGACACACCAGAGCAGGAGAACTAAAATCATTTTTTTATCATAGAAGGCAAGTCATTGATTATTTTAAATATTTCAATTTAATGATAAAACTCTTTTTTAAAAAAGTACAGAAAAAGTGCAAGACACTGTGTTTGGAATATTATGAATACACACACACTTAGCATCATGAAGAAAAAGAAATTGACTAATAGAGTTGTACATGAAGAGAACTGAAAGCAGTATGAACAGAGCAAAAGTCAATTTCTGGGGGATCTGGTCCCTTCTCACTCCCTTTTCTGCTTCTATCCACCTATTCCATTCAGTTCTGTACTAGTCACTTAACTATTCTTGTTCCCAACCTGTTGGCCATTTTTCTAGTATTTTCATCACCAAATTTGAGTGATATGGTTAAATCTAAATCAGGTCATTTTGCTATTTACATTCCTCTGGCAACTTTCCTAATATTCAGAGTAAAAGCCAAACCCCTTATAACGAACTAGAAGTCTTTACAAGACATGGTACAAGACCATATTACTTATTTGACTTTATGCCTACTCCCTAAGTTGATCCAGAATCAGGGATCTCATTAGTTTTTCTGGAACTTAAGCAAGCTTCCTTCATGGGGCCTTCACCCTTCTCACTCTGACCACCTAGGGTACAAAGGACACATGGTTCATCCCTTCCCTTCAAGACGTCATTTAATGAAGACTTCTCACTGGACACTGTCTACAATTCTCCTCCTCAGCTCTCTCCAAATTTATTTTTTGTCCTTTGCACTTACCTGAATTTAATATGCTTTTCATTGTAATATTATTTTGTTTACTATCAGTCTTGCTTACAAAATAAAAGGTTAGTAAAAGCAAGAACTTTGTTCTGTTTACTATTACATCTAGAATACCCGGCACCCTGTGCACTCAGTAGGTAAACATTTGTCAAGTGACTAGAATGAACCAAGGAAGGGAATGTTCTTGAGGAACACAAGTGAAAGACTTAAAAAGCTATATTCTCCTTTCAAAGGTAAATGGGCTCATGAATGAATTTGCAAGCCCACAGAAATAAATACTTCAAAAATACATTTAAGCAAGTATGAAATATCTATTTTAATGTCTGATACTGTGCTAGACACCAGAACATCAAAAAGACTCCTTTCCTCAGCTATATTATAAAAATATATAAATATACTTATTTAGGTAAATACCTGAACTAAATAAATAAAACTTCAAAAATAAAATCATTTTATGAATAATGTTTTTATACATTTTGTGACATTAGGGTGATAAGTGTTAAGAAAATGTGATCCAATTTCCAAAATATAAGTAAACTTGTTATCTAATAATCATCTATCTATCTCTGTCTACTTCTCTTATAAAAAATGTCATGTACTTTTTCATTTAACACACAATTAAGATGTTCATAGCCTTGAAAATATGAAGGAATTTCACCTTGTGTTAACAAAATCACATCTGATTTAACTAGCAAGATTTATAATAACTTGTCAACAAATTTAACCATAAATTTAAATATTTTAAGTAGTTTGGAGTGAAAAAAATTTTGAAAGACTTTTTAATTATGAAAGATAAATAGGATTGAAAATGAATCATTCTAATTTACATAAAATACAGACATTTACTATAATCACACTCTGACTCATATCTACAAATTTAAATTACAAAGAGTACAGATATACTCATTTATTATTATTATTTTTTAATTTTTTTTTTACTTTTACAGACTGCATTTTGATTGATTGTATACAAATGGGGTACATCTTTTCGTTTCTATGGTTGTGCATGATGTAGATTCATACCATTTATCATTATTTTAAAGAGACTTGTAACAAACAACAAGAAAGCCAGTGTAAACATATCCCTGAAATACTCCAAAGGAAAGGAAGAGTTTCTTTTCTACTTATTCAAGTGTGAGTAATGGAGAGAGAAGAAGACTAAATAGTCTAAGAAGATGAGCAACACAGGGGAGCTTGCTCAGGGATGTGTGCTGTCGATACAAGAATCATGGATTTTATGTTTTCCTTCAAAAATTAGAAGAGTAGGATCTTTTTTACATCCATGAGACATATATAATGAATAGAAATTTAAGTATATTTTTAATCAGATTGTGTTCATGGGAATTTTGCAAATGGACTAGGACTGAATAGAACACAGGGGTATTGGCTTACTGCTTTTGTAGTTCAAATAACTATGTTGAAAATATTTGAGAGACACTTGTCTAACAAATTGAGATAGTTTTAAATTTTCATGTATATACATTCACAATTAATTAGTAACCAATAGTTATTGACCAACGAATTTATATGACAAATATTATGACTTGGCATTGTACAAGGAGAAGAGAAATAGAGTTGATGTACTCTCTGAATGTACAGAGTTTATACTTATGCTCTTAGGTTTCTGAGAATTCTTATGAAGAACTAGGTATGCTAGAACAATTATAACACATCACAATATTTAATTAAAGAAGATTTTGAAAATTTTTATATTCATTAATTCATTAACATTTTATAAAAATAGATGAAGGTCTTGAGGAAAAATAAAAACAATCAAATTGCTTATATAATTGAAAAAAATCCAAAGAAATAGCAGCAGAGATTAAAAAGATGTTAACAAATGAAACTAAAACTATGAAACAAGGAGAAAAATGGTTTAAAACAAGGTTTGAAGGAAGTTCTGGTGTGCATCATTAAGCACATGCTGACCAGTTAGCACTATTTTATTTTCTATGTAAATGTGTCTACTAGATGAGATTAGGTGTGAAAATGACTCATTTTAAAATATTTTGTAGTCACAACACATTTATTAAAGGTTCCTACATAGTAGAAATAATTAACTGTAAATACAAAAAAAAATCACATAGATAATGAAAAGGTATTTTGCTTCCAACTTAAAGAATAAGTAATTAATATATTTTGAAAAATTATTTTTAAAGTGGAGAAACTCTTGCCTAATGAAAACTTAAAAATATTGTATTATTAAAAATTAAAATTTGTATATAAGGAAAAAAGTATATTCCTTTCAACTTTTATTGTTCCCCCATTGATTTAATGAGGTACCATGTGTATCATGTAAGGAATAGCAACAGAATATGAACTTACTTTGAGCAAAGGAGAAAAATAATGAAAAGAAAATAACATTTACAACCTCAAATTGGGTTTTGGCATTCTTCTTCTAATTAGAAATTTTGAATAAAAATTTAAAAATCCAACGTTTGCATTTTGTTTTTATCACAAAATAACTAAAAATTATTTTCTTCATTTTTAGCCACTGTCTTCTCATAAAAGGAGTTGTGATTATCAAAATAGAATGAATTCTAGTGTAAAAACTCATATATGAGAAAAAAATGTAAGAATGAGACTTGAATTGTGTTTAAAATTGTTACATTCTGAATTGAGGTGACTAGAAACAGTTTTGATTCCTTCCCTTTTCTCTAACTATGTTGCTATGGCTTAGATATTAAGTATCCTCCAAAAGATCCAGTGTGAGAAAGTGTAAGTAATCTTAGAGGTGAAATGAATGGGTTATGATAGCTTTAACTTAATCAGTGCATTAATCCTCTGATAGGGATTAACTGGATGTTAACAATAGGAAGGAAGGGTGTGGTTGGAGGAGGTGGGTCATTGGGGCCATACCTTTGGGGTATATATTTTGTCTGTGGTGAGGAAAGTTCCTCTGCTTCCTGGTATGACATCCTGAAATGATTTCCTCTGCCATATGTTCCATCATGATGTTCTTCCTGAGGTTGGACCCAGAGCATTGGAGCCACCCAGTTATGGACTGAGACCTCTGACCCTTATCCCAAATAAACTTTTACTCCACTAGAATTGTTCCTATCAGGTCTTTTGATCATAGTGACAAAAAGCATGACTAAAGCATACATGTATATATGTATTTAAATTTGTTTCAAATACGTTTGAATAAAATTGATTCCAGTTACATTAAGTGACATTATTTTTAAGAAAACAAACTATTTTAAAAACAAAATTCAGTCTTTAATATACTATCAGTATATGAATTTTTTTTTATGTTAAGTAGTATTTTTTAGGAGTAAGTAAAAGTACTATTACAAACCTTTGCTCAAGCAAGGTGGGGGACAGACTGATTTCCGAAGAAAACAGTCATAAAATCAAGAAAGATTATTTGGGGTTCTTGGAAATAACTAGAATCCATTTATATACATATAAATACATATATAATCATATATAGGTAGGTATATATATATATATATTTTTTTTATATATAGGACATAATTCACACAATCAATACTAGCAAACACTTTATAGGACTAATGTTAAAATTAAAAACTGAGGGATCTTCTTTCTCATGCATAAGTAAAAGTTCATATTATTCAAAGCCTCTTTCATTCATGCTGTTCACAGCCAAAGCCTCTTAAAAGTTTATTTAATTAAAAGAACCTCATGTACTTACTGCCTACACTTCCACTACAAAAAAAGATGGAGCAACAGATTTCCTGGGTGGTATTTTGAAGAGGCTGTATTTTAGGTAACAACAAATGACAAATACCCACTATAGTCTACCCACTGTTTACCTAATGTGGTCATAATAGTGACCATCTGGGACCTCTGGACAATGCTTAGGATCCCTTTGGTTTAGCTACAATGCTGCATTAGCATTCTGTAATCTGCAGTTGAAAATTAAATATCACTGGCACAATATTTGTTAATTAATGAAATAATACAGAAAGGAGAAAGGAGGAAAAAAGAAGGAAAAGTTCTACTATATAAACAAATGCTCATCACATCAAGGAAGTAAGTATGGTCAATGATCATTGGTCTCAGGTAAGAGGTTGGTCACAAGATAGTGCTTATCTTAATAGCTACTTAGGTCATGTTATTTTTAGAACCTAGCGAGAAATTCAGTTAAGTGTTTTCTTTTTTTTCTAAACTGTCGGAGTGGACCACATCCTCAATCCTAAAAGACATTTGGCTTTACTTTACATAATTTTTGTAAATATAATAAAACCACTATTCATTAAGTAACAGATTGGTGGTTTGAAATATATTAAAACCAAGAACTTTATCTCTTTAACATTAAAATAATGGAAAAAAATAAAACCAAAAAGTGAAAATCATTTGAAATGCATATTAACAACAAAGAACACATACCCAGAAAATATGAAAAGAATTTTTTTATATAAAGAACTTTTACTTTACATATTTATAAACTGTGATCTCTCCTACTAACTAGAAGTTTCTCTTCTATGCATATGTGTATGAGTGAATACAAATACATGTACAGTTACCAAAAGTACAAAAATCTTCACAGCAGCATTAAATACAATGAGGAAACAAATCAAATGTTCATAGTACAAGGTCTAAGTAAAGTTGCAGTGAATTCACACCATGTGATAGGTCATGAATAATGAAAATGAGAACCATATAGTATTATAGACCACAGGATGCATGAATCAAACAAGAATATCTCCAAAATTGTCTAGCAAAGAAACTATATTCAAATTAATATTTATTCCATGATTGCATTTACTAAAAATAAAAATAGCCAAAATGAAAGCATGATATGCATTTATTTCTTCACATTACCTCAAGAACTATAATTATCATCTATTTTATTTACTCCCTTGTGCATTAGCTCCATTCACAAGATCACCTTTAGCGTCTAAAATGGTTGCTTCAGCTAAACCCACAGTACCCAAAATCTAGTCAACCTGAACAATGAAAGTGGAGAAAGGATCTCTTCCCTTCCCTCTCCTAGAATTTTCACACTTATAACAAATCAATTACCATTAGCCAAATATTCCTAAAAGGGATCTTAGATATACGATTTTAATTTTACATGATAGTATGTTGATAGCCATTAGTGCTTCCGTTTCTATAGAAGGCTATAGATTATTAGACAGAGACTCTTGGTGAGTATTATCATAGTTATCATAGTTTATATAAGGAACTTTATATAAACTTTATATAAAGAATCTTTGAATTAGTGTACCAATTTGGCCATCAAATATCTGTGTATGCCATTTTCCAGAAATGGAAAAGAATAATTTCTTCCCCAAGGGAGGGTTTCCCTTCCCCAAGGGAGAGGTTTCAGCCAATCACTTCATCTGGATTAAAGTTCAAAAAATTAGATGATGATTGATCTTTTTCATCAAGCAGGGGCACAGTTCCTGATTAACAAATAGGCATTTTGCTTTAAAATTAATCACATAAAAGAGAAAATACATAAAAATACTACAGAATCTGGAGGAGAAATCCCCATTGAAGCAAAATAAATTTACAAGTAGTATGAAACCTTGTTGAAAGGAATTAGAGAAATATCCAGGGAAATGTTTTCCAAAATTGACCTCATTAGATATAGAAAGCTTCAACCTGCCAAATTTTCCTGGAGATACTAAAAAATGTATGAAGAAATGACCCCATGGAAAAGCAAAAGGAGCAAGATGATATCACAGAGAAATCTACCTCAAAGACCAGATAGTTTCTATACCCCAAAATTGTTCCTGAATATATGTCTTTTGTGTCCATGGGTAGTATTCTTATAACTATTCACATAAAATGCCAGAGGGCATCCTGACATAATTAAATTAAGAGGTGATAATAATTGTAAACACCAGTTTTCATGACTAAGAAAATCCATATCATGTATTTTCACTTGATTTTCCCCTGTAATAAGAAGGAAATCTATTTAGAATTATTTATGTATAATATTTGTTATAAGGAAATATATTAAAATAATTCAAAATTATCACATCAGTGAAAAGTGTAACTAAAATTTATACTGGGAATATATATATTTATTTTTCCCATTTCAAAAGCTGAGTAATTATGCATATGAATGAATAAGTCATGCGTAAGCAGACCTAATTTTGTTAATCAAGCAGCAAGAATATTTATTATTGATATTTCAACCAACTTGTCATCAGAAAGGAGATCAAGTCCACAATTTTTTCCCTAGTAATGTTCACACCAGTCACCTTTCTTTCTTTTCTTTTTTCTTTTTTTTACCTCTTCTCTTTTGGCACCTAGGGGCACTTAACCACTGGACCACATCCCCAACCCTTTTAAAATTTTTATTTGGAGAATTGTTTCACTAAGTTGCTTAGGGGCTCACTAAGGCTGTCTTTGAACTTGCAATCATCCTGCCTCAGCCTCCTAAGCTGCTGAGATTACAGGCACATTCCACCACACCAGGTGACACACCAAGGGTCTTTCTGTGACACACACACACTCACAATGTTTTCTCTTTATAGCTGTATATAAAATATCTCCAACTGCTCATGAAAATATTATTCAATTCATCTCCTTATTTGGAGAGCATATTCAAAAGTTTAAATTTGAAGCTGACCATTGCAATGACAAATCTCGTGGTTTACTTTTCTTTGCTTGAGTTTCTTTTGAGTAATTCTAACGGTAAACTCAGGGCTGTGGTCCTTGTTCTCTCCACACTGAAAACTTTTGACCTCACCATTACCTGCCCAATAGTAAGATGAGTGCTATTGCTTGGATATGGTGTGAGTGCATGCCCTAGAGGTTCATGTGCTGGAAGCCAGGTCCCAAATGGTGATGTAGAGAGGCAATAGAATGTTTAAGAGATGGACAGAGTAGATGACCAGGTCACCAGGCACTGCCCTTATCAAGTGATTTTCATGCTGAAGTACATTTTCACTCTCACAGTCCAGTTAGAGTGGGCTACTATAAAGCAAGTCCACCCCACATACATAACCCCACCTGCACGGGCTGTTTTCTCTATATGTTTCCCTGCCATGTTGTGGTACATACAACCTGAGGGGGTTTTATTAGAGGCTGAACAGATAAAGTTGTCTAATCTTTGACTTTCAGTCTCTAAGGCTATGGTTAAATAAACCTTCTTACTGTATAATAAACAAATTCCAAGTATTTTCTTACAGCCACACAAAATGGACTAAGACAATGAATACATAAATTCCCATCCACACCTGGACACTTAATAAAGCATCATTTGTTAAACCGGAACAATATCAAAAACCAGGAATGTCACAGGCAAATCCAGAAAACACTGAATCTACACATGCCCACAAATGCCCAACCATTGAACAAAGGATAAAGAGGAATGAGACTGCAAATTATTGAGAGAGTCCTAGGGAAAGTGGCAGGAAGAAGAAGACAAGTTCCTAAGTTTCACAGGCCATTCAATCTATAATAATCCCATTGTGCCTGGCATTATTTAGTCTACTGAAAATAAAATTATGATTCATCTCTAGTAGGTGAGTGAAGGTAAATATTACAATCCCTTTAGAGTAAGCCTGAAAGAAGTATGTAGCAATTTTGCAGAAATACATGATTACACCTTCCTCAACAATCATCACTACCATCTGGCATTACTTAAATTAAGTATACTCTCTTGCCACAACCAATTTCTGCTCATTTCATTTACTGATTCTCTTTTATAGACTTCTTACAAGCTTTCATTTACCAAATCCTTTCTCTCCCTGATTTAAGGCTGCTTTCACTCAGGTTAAGTGAAATGGCGTTGATTTATAAATTGTATGTGAAATGAAAGTTCGTAGTAAGGAAAAATAAATTTTGGTTTACCAAAATCAGGATACCTTTTTTCCTGCATTGATGAGTGCATCACAATTTGATAATTGCTTATAAAACAATATAAGCTAATTCTGATTTAAGCAAGAAAAAATTCTCAATTTGAAGGGTTTCAATTACTACACCTTGCTTTTAAGATAACAAAACACAAGATCAAGTGCAAAAGAACTAAGCCAGATTTAGTTATCTCAGCGAGATTAAATAAATAATAACTCTCTTACTGAGGTTTGCCATGAGATGATTTGTCTCAAAGTGACTTCCTAGATTTCTGTATTCATGAGATATAGGACTTAGTTGGTCATGTATTCATCTGTTTTGATATATTTATTATATAAAACCTGGTGGTCTCATGAGAACCAGGTTCATGGAAGTGAGGGAGGTTAATCCCACCCCCCTGGAAGTATGACTAGGTTTGCACATGAAATTCAATGAATGTCAAAGCTTTTCTGCCCATGAAGTTACTTTTGAACAAAGCCTCATCTGTAAGTCAGCACTTTCACTAAAGTGAATATATTTTTGGTAAAGATAGATTTATGGATTACTTGTTAAAAATCACCAAAATTCATCTTGAAGATTTTGCACTTAAAAAGAAAATATTTTGAGCCAAAACTGGTGATGCATGCCTATGATTCCCAGCTACTTTGGGGGCTGAGTTAGAAGAATCACAATTTTGAGGCAAGATCTGGAACAATAGTGAGATCCCGTCTCACAACAAAAGAATATAGAGTGAGTAAGTAAAACAAAATATTTTTAATTTTGTGTTAATTTTAGTCTATGCTAATACAGGGCAGTATTTTTTGAAATTTCTTTTCAATCAATAAATCTTTCTTTCTAGAGCTTTAGATACATGTTTCTAAATACAATTTAAAAATATTTCACAAAGAAAATGAAGAGTCTATGATCAAATTTCACATAAAGTGACTCTTCTAAACTCTAATTGTCTGTCTTTATGAGATGAATGAGACATCTGTGCTTTATTTTTCTATGAATATTATAAGATTTTTTCATATAATGCCCTTTTGTATGAATACATGGAATAGTCTTAAATTTCTCTCCTTTTAAGCATTATGTAAAAAGTGTAATATGATCCCTTCTGGTTATATTTGGACTAAAGATAAGAATTTTTCAGTAAGAATAAATGAAGTAAATGGATTCTGTATTGTTTACCTGACTGAAACCTTTTGAAACATCTCTGTTTCACAAGAACCCCTTGAAAAGACATTTTGAAAAATAATCCCCAGAATACCTAAATTATCAGCATCAGTTTATAGATGACTTCTGTTATTGTCTGTTCTTTTGTTGAAACCAGCCTTATTTCTCTGTTTTCCTTATGTCTATGATTTCTTCACATAGTGAGATATAAAAAAATTAACATAAGAAAAAATACATTTATAATTCTAGGAAACAATAGAAGATAAACTTTTCTGTCTGTAGACAACTTATTAGTAATAATTTAACTTTTAGTATATTTTTTACATATGCAACTATATATAAAGATGAAAAAGCTCTGATTTATATTATTAAAATATAATATTAATATAAAGATGAAAAAGCTCTGATTTATATTATTTGTAGTAACTGTTTAGAAGGCTGCCTATTTCACGGTAAAAGCACATGGAAGAATGTGAAACTCCTTTTACTTTTGTATTCAGAAACTATTCTCCTGGCTTTTCGTTTAACCATATAGGAAATAAATGATACATTCTATATTAATTTCTATATTTTGGGGTGCCAGATATTGGACTCAGGGGTACCTGAACACAGAGCCACATCTCCACCCCTATTTTGTATTTTATTTAGAGACAGGGTCTCACTGAGTTGCTTAGTGCCTTGCTTTTGCTGAGGCTGGCTTTGAACTTGGGATCCTCCTGCCTCAGCCTCTGGAGCTGCTGGGAATATAGGTGTGTGCCACCATTCTGGGTCAATAATTTCTATATTTTAAAGCCATCAAAATATTTCTTATTTAGTGTTCCATTTACTAAGAACTTAGGAGGAATAAAAAGTAGGGATAATTAGACAAAACTATAAAATTAATGATCATAGATAAATAAAATATTGATTAACTTTAAGTGTATTAATGATCTCAGAACAATTTGTTACATAGAAAACATTAGAGAATTATATTATCATCTAAGTTGTCATATTTGTTTAATCAATTTCCCTTATATCAATAGTGATATTATTAAAAGTATCAGTGTTTACAAAGAAATGATTAACACAATTTTGTTTTTTCAGAAACGAAAGTAACATAATAGGATTTTAGTAGTTACCATTAAAAGTGATGATAATAAGGGTGATGTGAAAATATATTTGCATATCAATTTGTTATCTATATTTTAAATATTTGGTAACACTCATTCCAGAGGCTTTGATATTTTATATTGATATAAGTTCTAATCCATTAGTTTTCCATTATTCACTATTGCACTTTCTGTGGTTTCAGATGTACGGTAAACCATGGTCCAAAAATATGAAATGAACATTCTAGAAATAAACAATTCATACATTTGAAAATGCATGTCATGCTGAGTAATGTGAAGAAATCTCTCACAATCCTGCTATCTCCCATGTAGGAAATGAATCTTCCCTTTTCCAAAATTTCCATTCTTATGTGCTACCCATGCTTGGTCAATTAGTGACCATCTCATTTATCATCAGATCATCTGTCATGGTATAGCAGCACTAATGTTCAAGTAGTACTTATTTTGCTTTATTATAGTATATTGCTGTAATTATCCTATGATTAATAATTATTATTAATTTTTACTGTCTGATTTATGTATGCATGTATATGAAAACACGTTATAAATAGGATTTGGTACTATCCATAGCTTCAAGCATGTACTGGGGGTACTTATAATATATCATTGCCATACTTTCATAATGCTATATTTCAGAAATGTAGTATTTTAATATGAGGTTCTCAAATTTAGGATTATGAATATTTTAAAGCATTTTAGCCAGACATTATATGTATCGTGATTATACTAAAAGTAATTTCAAAGGTAACACAGAACAGTTAATAGTGAATCAATCAAGAAATATCTTTATTGATTTCTAATTCTACCACTTACTAAGTATTATTTTTAGCGAATTATGCGACTGTTTTTATACTTCAGTTTCTTTGGTTATAAAATAGTATTATAAAATACAATGGAAGTGGCTGTTCTGAGTTGTTCTGAGGATTAAATGTGATGATGTACATGAAGCCCTAGGCTATGAGCCTTGCACAGAGTAAGTCCTGGGTATTGGAAAGGTATTGTTACTGTTATTAACGTAACGATTTTAAAAATTTCATTATCAAAACCAAGCAAATCTAAAGGGCTAGAGCAACAGCAGTTATTTACTTTTTTAAATGCCTCAAAATATTTTCTTGCTGTTTACATTTTCCTATAGAGAAATTTTGTTCTTTTTTCTAGATACGTAGTTATGTGGAGCACCTATAAAAACTTACATATGATATATAGTATAATTATATAGTGTATAATTATATAACATATTTATATAACTGATATAGCTATGTTATAAAATATTAATATTAATATAGTATACATAAGCTCTGGATTATGATTTCCAACCTATTTTATTATACCTGTGTCACTTTTGTTGTATTATTCAAAGAATTGAAAATGTGGGACTTAATGGGTTAACATCATCAATTGTTCCTAAACAGTTATCTTCGAATAGAGAATCTTTACTTTTTTCATCATTCTGGTGATTACTCTTTTTGATGAAATAAATTTTCTAGCGTTATACATTGAGATAGGAGAATCTCAAGTTTATGTGTTCCATATGGAGATAAAATACCCCTCCATACTACCTTTTCCTCATGAGATTAATGCTAGGATTAGCTGTGAAATTGTCAGCACATGGACTAGTGTTAAATCAAAGAACATATATTTTCATGGAACGATATATGCATGACAATATATGAGCATCTCCATGTAAGGATTACAAAAACAAAACCATAAAACAAAACTCCACACTTTCAGTCACTGTCAGCATCTTTTACCAACAATGTGATGGAAGAACAGTATAGACAGAAGAACAGTACATTCTCATGATGGTGAGAACAATATAACTTCTCTGCATTTCAGAGTGGTACCTTTTAGAAAATGTTTGAAGGACTTGAAGAGAAGGAAGCTGGAGAAGTGCTAATCTGATCTTCTTGGGAAGTTTCTTTTACTCTTTAGCATTTTGAGGGATTATATTAGGACTCAGATGGAAAACAGAATGAGCCAACAGGAAAACTTCAGTTTTCATGATGTTAGGGGACACATGAGGATGGTGGGAACATAAGTTAAGAGAATAATTCTATAAAATGGGTCCACCGTGCTGACCACCTGCCACACCATGCTTTCTTTGCTTAAAGAAACCCACAATTTACCTGCAGCCTACCTGGCCTAATGAACAGGGTATGACATATTCTTCAGCAAACTACCTGTTAACTGCAGGAAAAATGAAGGCAGGAGATAATGTCCATATGAGGAACCTAGGGACCTTTTTTGACCAGATCCTGAAATTCTGTGACATAAGGATAATTCCTCCTAACAATAAAATATGTAAGAATGTATGGTTAATAATTCAATTAGAACCAGTTAGCATGTGCCAAGGTAACCTAGAATTTTCATGGCAGTGGGTACTTGAAAGTCTGATGTCATCCTGCTGTCAGTCAAAAGTGAAGAGGTAGGCCTGGGCAGGACTCTCTGGAAACTTCTATGGGATTCCCAATAAAACTGAATGCATTTGGTCCTCTCCTGTCTGAGAGTGTCCCCTTTCCCTTTTTTTATCCCTTCAATGAACTCATTCTTGTTACTCTGAGTGACATGTGTGAAAGCTTTCTGACTTTGTTGCAAAAATTGCGTTTGGAGAGCAGGTCTTCACACTGCCTCAGTTTCACAGAGGACCCAGATCTATACCAATGATAGATGTGTTTGATTTCTCTCTTTAGTTTTTGTCATTCTATTTTATCTTTAATTACAGACATGAAAAGGAGTTCATATCAAAAGTCTTTACTGTAACTGAGAGGATGGATTTTTCAGAGATGTCTCAGCCTTTTACTATCTCAGGAAACTATGTGGATGGATGGTGTCAAGAACATGAGAAACCTGTGCAGTTAGGAACAAAGACCATAATGTAAATTCTTACAGGTTAATACACTATAAACAAACTTGAACACATATGATTAAATTTCCAGGTATATGCTATATACTTAGTTATGGCTGTATATACATTTAAGTGACAGTCAAATAGTTGGATAACTGGAAGGGTTAATAACTAACATGCTGGGCATGGTGGTGCATCCTGTAATACCAGCATCTTGGAAGGCTGAGGCAGGGAGATTTCAAGTTCAACGCCAGCGTCATCAACAGTGAGGTGCTAAGCAACTCATTGAGACCATTTCTCTAAATAAAATACAAAATAAGACTTGGAATTTGGCTCAGTGGTCAAGTGCTCCTGAGTTCAATCCCCAGTACCAAAAAATAAATAAACAAATAAAATAACTAACATGAGTATGTTCTATTGCTTATTAGTTCTGTGAAGTTATAGAACTACCAGCCTTGGCTTAAATTTTAAGAAAGAATGCAGCAACGTCTCTTGGTAATTTTTTCAGGTTAATTGTTTTTCTAACTGTGCAATATTGGTTACATGGTTTCAGTACTATTTCCCACTTTCCACTAAAATAAATATGGAAATTTTCACACAATGTTGATGTGAATATAGAATGAGAAATATTTGCAGAAAGTCATATTGAGTTTTCAATATGTGAATGTTTTTCCTATTCCCTTTTTTTCCTCTCAAAGAGGAAATAGCATATCTCATAAAGCAGAAAATTTTTTGATGTGGCTATGAATATTTATATTTTTCTTCATTATCACTGTTAGAACATGATTATTGAGTTACATGACCACTTGGGGATGCAATGGTGAACAAACCCTACAAGGATCTGTCATCAAGGAGATAACATACAAAACACTGCAAACATTTTGTTTTATGCTTTTATCTTTGAAATTGATATCATTTGGATTTTTTGTCTTTGAATAAAACATTCCTATTCCCAGATAGGCTATATATCATACAACTAAACTCAGATGGGGTTTTGCACATTTTGATCCTTTAATCCATTTTTGAATTTATATAATTCATTTTTATCAGTAGTATCAAATAGAGACCTAGAACATATGAAGATTATAGACCTAGATGTAAATTTTGATCTTCAATTTAAGGTAACAAATGTATTAAGTGCAAAAGAGGAAAGTAAAATGTTTTGGAATAGGCTGTTGTGTAGATTCAGAAGCTTAGTTATTGCTTTTAATATTAATGGTATATTGATCTTAATTTTTCATTTTTATATAAAACTCTTGTTAATTTGATTAGTTAAAGACATTTGATGCAGGTTAAATATTCTAAAGCAAATAAATAACTAAAACACCACTTTATTTCTTTTTGACTCCATTCAAAAGGTAAAATAGAGTGTAAATTAACTCGATACGGTCTACTTGTCTTATATATATTCATATAGTTTGGGCTTTCATGCTTAAACTTGTCAGCTTCACAATGCCTAGGATGCAACATGATTTGCAGAGTTACACTCCACCAGTCAGCCAGCAGTGAATTTCCTAGAATTGTACTTGTATTTTCAATAGCATTTCTTAATTATATTTTTGGCACAGAGAACAAATGAATTGCTTTTAGAAATTAAATGAATTATAAATTGTTAAATCTACAATTCAAGCAACAGCATCCATAAAATGATATGAATGTTGCCAATGCTAAAGCTTTTAGAAAACAATAAGAAATAAGTATAACTATTAAGTACAGCCATGCATATCTTATTATCATGAATTCCAGGACCAATCTATGAAGAAGGCATGGGTGACGACAAACTCCACTCGTATCTGTGACTGCTTTGTATTCTGAACCGTTTTGAGAGTCCACACTCAGCTTTTATCAATATGCTAAAAACTTGCACTGAATTCTTACCATATGTTTGGTCTCTAGGCATCACTTTCTCATATTCTCTTCTATAGGTTTGTCCATGTTTTCACCCCATCACTTTGAAGTGGCTTTCCATATACATTTTGTGCTATTTAGTTGTCTTGTGTGAGACTTCAACTTTCCAATGGGTTCAAAAAAAGTTTTATGTTCTAGTTTATCTAGGTTTTTATTATCATTGGATTAGATCTTTCACAACTTTATATATATATATATATATATATATATATATATATATATATAATACTCTTACTTTAAACTGGCTTTTTTGCTAATCAACTTTATCCCAAAATAGTATTAGAACTAAACTAGAGGAGAAATGACATCTCTCAGAGAAGAGGAGAATGACTATTAGTAATCAAACATTCCCTTTTGTGAAAGAAGGGAATGAAATTTTGTATTCAAGAGAACTGCTTAGGTATGTTTTATGAACACATTGGTTATTGTCATTATGGGTAGCAGGATTGTTTGGACACTAAAACTCATAGAATAGACTATGGCATATGCAGTTAAATGAAAATGCATCTCTATTTTCACTAGGTTTTGTGTTCATGTGTGAATGGCGGATAGTGTAGAGGTACAGATGAAAATGTCAAGAATCTCTTACACATAAGTTTCTGCAAGTGAATAATTTTAATTGGAAACACTGAGTGAGAAATGGGATATACAAGATTTTCAAAATGTTTCCTAATTTTTGCAGATGTGGGAAACTGGACTCAGTGTTACAGTGTGGAGTTAACAGCTTTTTGGATAAAGAAAGCAGTTGCAATGATAATGGCAATAGGTGGGGAGACACGGGAAAATATGTGTGGTCTCTGCTATGAAGATGTCTTTTAGAAGCCATTAAGCTAGCTGTGACCAACTGACTCTAGATCATTCAGAAAGGTTATTACAAATCCTAGTGATCTGTAAGTGCCTAATTCCTCAGATTAAGTGCCTTTATGTTTCCATATAAAGAATGGTTTCCATTTTCCTTATAGAACTCTAATGTAAAAGAAGAAGAACCCAGTTTGATTTCTCAGTAGATGAGAATAGTTTTTTTTTTTTTTTTTTTAATCCTAGAGGCAAGAATAGAAGAACAGTATTTGCATCTGAAACCTGGAAATCTTAAAAAGACTAAAGCACCATCTGTCTGTTTTAGATATACTTGTGTCCTACAAATGGTATATCAGATACAAAGGTACAGAGAAAATATGCAAATAAAGTAATATTGTTGTGATCTTTGTCTAACTGTGAAAGAGTGAAGGATAGGATTGGTGTCTTCTATAGTAAAACATTTTTTAAAAATAATACCTTTAAAAAATTTTTAAATTTGTTCTAAATAGTTATACATGAAAGTAGAATACATTTTGATACATCATGTATAAATGAAATATAACTTCTCATTCTTCTAGTTGTAAATGATGTAGAGTTACACTGGTCATGTAATCATATATGCACATAGGGTAACAATGTCGGATTCATTCTACTATCATTTCCTACCTGCATACTTCCTTCCCTTCCTTCATGCCCCTCTGTTTAATCTAAAGTACCTCTATTCTTTCCTAACCAGACCCCCCTTATTGTGAATTAGCATCTGCATATCAGAGTAAACATTCAGACTTTGGTGCTTTGGGATTGAATTATTTCACTTAGCACAGTATTCTCCAGATCCATCCATTTACCTGCAAATGCCATAATTTCATTCTTCTTTAAGATTGAATAATATTCCACTGTGTATATAGACCACAATTTCTTTATCCATTCTTCAGTTGAAGGGCATGTAGGTTGATTCCATAGTTTAGCAATTGTTAATTGAGCTGCTATAAACATTGATGTGACTATATCACTGCAGTATGCAGATTTTAAGTCCTTTGGGTGTAAACTGAGGAGTGGGATAACTGGGTCAAATGGTGATTTCATTTTAAGTTTTCTGAGGAATCTCCATACTGCTTTCCATAGTGGGTGCACCAATTTGTAGTCCCACCAGCAATGTATGAGTATACCTTTTTCTCTACATTTTCACCAACATTTATTGTTTGTATTCTTGATATTTGCCATTCTGACTGGAGTGAGGTGGAATCTCAGTGTAATTTTGATTTGCATTTCTCTCATTGCTCGAGATGCTGAACATTTTTTCATGTATCTGTTGATCAATTGTATTTCTTCTGTACATTGTCTGTTCAGTTCCTTAGCCCAATTATTGACTGGGTTATTTGCTTTTTTTGGTGTTAAGTTTTTTCACTTCTTCATATATCCTGGAGATTAAAACTCCATCTGAAGTGAAAGTGGTAAAGATTTTCTCTCATTCTGTAGGCTCTCTCTTCACATTATTAATTGTTTCCTTTGCTGAGAAGCTTTTTAGTTTGAATCCATCCCATTTACTGATCCTGATTTTACTTCTGGTTCTTTAGGAGTCTTATTAAGGAAGTCAGTTCCTATGCTGATATGGTAACGATTTGGGCCTACATTTTCTTCTCTTAGGCACAGAGTCTCTGTTCTAGTGCCTAAGTTTTTGATCCACTTTGAGTTGAGTTTCATGCAAGGTGAGAGAGTTGTTTAATTTCATTTTGCTACATATGGATTTCCAGTTTTCCCAGCATCATTTGTTGAAGAAGCTATCTTTTCTCCAATGAATAATTTTGGCACCTTTGTCTAGTAATACCTACCAATTTTCTGTGAATTTGTGCCCTCATAACTGATGTAGATTTTAAGTCTTCAATACCGTCTTACCCTAAAAGTAAAAGCATACTTTTATTACTTTATGATGGCTTGTGATTTCTTTTTAATTTCATTTCACGGTAAGTAAGCAATGTAGTTTTAAAACTAGTGGAAGAAAAGAACAAACATTTTTCTTTGTTTTCATAAATACATTAGGTGAGGAATCTGTTACACATGGTTAAATGCCTTGCTTAAGGTCTCTCAGTTGGTAAACCATGGAGCTCAGATTTATTTGCCTTACTGCCCGTGGTCTTTCCATTTATACATCCAAGGCAATACCATCATTTATTAAGAAGCTGATAATATTTGTTAAGCCAAGTTCTCTTGGAACTAAACACATTTTGATTTTTGTCATTGCTTCCTTTTCTAAATAAAAGAGTATCAATTATCATTCTCATTGCTGTGTTTCCTCGTCTTCACTTACCTTAGATATTTTCTTTCCATTCTTTCTTTTCCTAAATAGACTGTCAGAACACTATGACCAGGAGTTATTTCAAGGTTAGTCTTGTGGAAAATAAACAATTTGCATTCTAGTTGGAATGTTAGCTGCAGACACAGAATTTAGCAATAATTCGGTGAAATAATAAGTCACCCAGGGGAAAATAAAAGGGATTGGTAATGGAACATTGTCACTGTGATTACTATTGGCAGATAATGGTCAGGTCTGTCTCTGCAGTTAAAAGAATAAAAGGCTGGACTTTCCCACATAACTGGAAAGTAAAACTGAACTATCCATATGTCTCATTACCCGTTCAGTTCTTTTGTGATGAACACTGAGTGCCAGCTTTCCCTGCTAATTTAAGAATTAGAAGTTCACAAGCCATTAAGAGCTATTCCATCCACAATGAAAACAATAAAAATAAATCAGGCTTTATTCAGTTTGATTTGAACTCTCAATGGATGACTTTTCACATATGTTGTCATATCATTTTATGAGTTTTTAAAAATCGGCTGTATAGATTTATGATTCATATTCAGTATACTGCATATATTTAACCTTACAACTTGACAAGTTTTGACATATCTATACAATGAAAAATCATCATCACAATCAAGATAATGATCATATACATTACTTTCAAAAGTCTTCAAGGTATCTTTTTTGAAATTCTACTTCCTAAACAATCGTTGATCCATTATCTGTTTCTACACTTAAATTTGAATGTTCTAGAGTCTCATACATAAGGAACTATTCAGTATATTTCTGCTTTTGTCTTCTCTAAAACAGTGCAGTTATTTTGGTGAATGATATTAAAGCACAATCCATAAAAGAGCAAATTGACAAATTGTACTCAATCACAATTAAAAATTTTTGTTGTACAAAAAGTCAAGGTTAAGAGAAAGACAAGACAAAGCACAGACTGTGATAAAGCATTTATACATTATTCATCTTATAAAAGATTTGGTTTGTATTCAGAAAACATACAGATCTCAAAATTCAGTAATAATAAAACAATCTAATTTTTTAAATAAAAATACTTGAATAATACAAAAGCATAAAAAGCAAAAATATGGATAATCAACATCATGAGTTATTAGAGAAACATAAATTAAAATCCCAATGATACATCATTGCACATTTATTTGAATAAGTGAAGCTAAAAAGATGGAACACATCAGGTATTGATAAGGATGTGAAAGCATTAGAAATGTCATGTAGCCCTATGACAGCATAAATCACCATTTTGAATACCATTTTTAAATTTTTATAAGAGGGTAAACATTTTTTGATCTTAGAATTCAGCTATTTTACTCCTGGAAATAACTGAATTTCCCTTAACTGGTGAATTAACAAAATAAAAATAAACTCAAAATGGATTAAGGATCTCGGAATCAGACCAGAGACCTTGCATCTTATAGAAGAAAAAGTAGGTCCAGAGCTTCAACATGTCGGCTTAGGACCAGACTTCCTCAACAGGACTCCTATAGCACAAGAAATAAAAGCAAGAATTAATAACTGGGATAGATTCAAACTAAAAAGCTTTCTCTCAGCAAAGGAAACTATCAGCAATGCAAAGAAAGAGCCTACAGAGTGGGAGAAAATCTTTGCCAGTCATACTTCAGATAGAGCGCTAATCTCCAGAATTCATAAAGAACTCAAAAAACTCTACACCAAGAATGTAAATAATCCAACTGACAAATGGGCTAAGGAAATGAATAGACACTTCACAGAAGAAGATATACAAGCAATCAACAAACATATGGAAAAATGTTCAACATCTCTAGTAATAAGAGAAATGCAAATCAAAACCACCCTAAGATTCCATCTCACCCCAGTTAGAATGGCAATTATCAAGAATACAAGCAACAACAGGTGTTGGCGAGGATGTGGGGAGAAAGGTATACTCTTACATTGCTGGTGGGGCTGCAAATTAGTGCAGCCACTCTGGAAAGCAGTGTGGAGATTCCTTAGAAAACTTGGAATGGAAACACCATTTGACCCAGCTATCCCACTCCTTGGCCTATACCCAAAGGACTTAAAATCAGCATATTACAGAGATACAGCCACATCAATGTTCATAGCTGCTCAGTTCACAATAGCCAGATTGTGGAACCAACCTAGATGTCCTTCAATTGACGAATGGATAAAGAAAATGTGGTATATATATACAATGGAATATTACTCAGCCATAAAGAACGATAAAATTATGGCATTTGCAGGCAAATGGATGAAACTGGAGAATATCATGCTAAGTGAGATAAGCCAATCTCAAAAAACCAAAGGACGAATGATATCGCTAATAAGTGGATGATGACACATAATGGGGGGTGGGAAGGGTTAGTGTTGGGGTTGGAGTTGGGTTTAGGGAGGGGGGCAGGAATGGAGGAAGGAAGGACTGTATAGATGGAGGGGAAGGGTGGGAGGGGAGGGGGGGAAGGGAAAAAATGGCAGAATGAATCAAACAACATTACCCTATGTAAATTTATGATTACACAAATGGTATGCCTTTACGCCATGTACAAACAGAAACAACATGTATCCCATTTGTTTACAATAAAAAAATAAAAATAAAAAAAATAAAATTGAAAAAAAATAAATAAAAAAAAAAATAAAAAGTACAGACTATATTGAACACTACTCAGCAACAACATAATAAACTTTTAAAAAAATTTTTGGACTGGGGATTGAACCCAGGGGTGCTTAATCACTGAACCACATCACTAGTCCCCTTTTTAAAATATTTTATTTTGAGAAAGGGCCTCACTAAGTTGTTGATGCTGGCTTTGATCTTGGGACCCTCCTGCCTCAATTCCACTAGCCTCTGGGATTACAGGCAAGGATACATAATGAACTCTTGATAGACAAATTAGACAGTTGTCTTTTTAGTTGAAAATAAAATCATTTGGCAAAAAAATGAGGTAACTGTAATTATAAATAGGGTAGAAATATATATATATATATATACAAATTTTACCAAAATCCTATTTGTTACTTGAAAAATATCAATTCTAATATAATTCCAATGTGCATTATGTATTGAAATATGACTGTTAAAAATCAGAAAAAGAAAGTTCAAAAGCCTTAGTTGCTGAATCATTATATGTACTTTGTTAATATTTTGCAATCCACATTCCAAATAGCTAAGTTGATGTTTCATATTTATCCTTATATTTCATATATTCTTTGGTATAATTGCCAAACAAAAGCAAGAAAAAACTTTACTTCATTACTATTCAGTTAAATATGGTAGGTAGAAAGTATAATTTAGGTCATCCTTTTAACATTTGCAAAAATGATCATTCATACTGCAACTAGCACATACCAAGCACATGAACAATTGGAAACATTTAAACTCCAGTGGAAATGAATAATGTGTAATTTGGTAGTGATTTTTGGTCTTGTGGATTATGTTGATATGTAGTTGAATACAGTAAGAATAATATTAGCCAAATACTCAATTAAACTGAATTAAATTAGAAAGCAAATATATGGACATACAAACAATAAATCCATATGTAGTGCTGAGTTTAAATTTGACTAAATTTCAGTGTTTAAGCAATAAGTAACTCTCATTTAGGCTTTCTCTGTATTTTGAATTCTCTACAGTCCATGATAAGAATTCCAGTCCCTACAGGTAATAGCCTATCCATGTTATTAGAGTTCAAGGCCAGAGGCCTGCCTGGCTTTGAGGCATCCCAATAGACCAAGTCCAGCAGTTACCCTAGAAGACCAAACAAAAAAAAAGATGGTGAAGTCAGAAAGAAATTGATATGGTCATACTGGAAAAGTATAAGGGGCCAGGATCCTAAGCCCTGCCTTGGGGTACCAATAAGACCTTTCAGGACTATATAGGGGAGGGCTAGAGACAAAAGTCTGGCACTTGCATAGCTGAAGATCTTGTCAGGCTATGGTCTAGATGATCAGTATCTCAAAATGACTGTGTACAGCCTTGTTGGCAACAAGAAAGTTGCTGCATCTAGAGGATAGTTTTGACTCTGGTCATAAGATGTTTACCAATCACACATGTTGTTTCTGGAATCCAAGATGAATGCAGTAGAGAATGACTCAGAGAAAGACCAAGCCAGAAAGGCAAGATGGAGCTAACTAGGTCAGTTATTGAGCCCTCCTTCAGGTTGAGGGCAGAAATTGAAGAATTTTAGGTGTCACTCTGGTTATCTGGAACAGGACATTGTAAAAGCTGGCATTTGACAACCTGTTGATGATGGTGTTCCTCCATGTCTTGAAAATATCTTAAATACTCTTATACTGTTATCTTTACTAGGTAGCAGTAATAATGAGCATGGATTTTAAACCAATAGTGTAGCAGGATCATAGGGTTTCTTTGAATTGCCTTTAAGACTAATGAATAATGGAGTGGCTTATAGGAAACCAACCCTGAGAATAAACAGGTGGAAACAAAGGGAACTAATTAAGAAATATGTGAAGAAGGTAAGATTGATAGGGATAGCTCCTGACAGGTTCTACTGGGATCAGTTAATATTTATGGGCATAGGTTTTTAAATGTATACCATGGGGGAAATTTCCTTAGTAGAGCAGGCATACTGAGATAAAGTGTGCCTAGGCATTGACCCCAGCAACCTCATATATAGTGTTGACTTTAGATGAAGACCCCCTGAATGGGATGGTTGCCATGACTGTCCTGAAAAGGACCTACTAAGTTCAAAAACTCCCTACTTAACAGGAAGTAGTACCTAAATGTCAGACTGGTGAAGACTAGAAGGTAGGCCCCAGTTCTCCTGGCAAACATAAAACAAAAATAAAATCATAAGCAACATTACATTTCCTTTGTTAGTCTCTGCTATGAATGACCTACCCTCTTTCTCTCTTGAGAGTGTTTCTTGCTTGAGTTTTACTTTCACTTATAATAAAATGTTATCACTTAGCTTTTTATGTCTGATGAAATTTTCTATCATTGTAACACAGGAACTGAGGATTGGAGCTTCATCTCCACATTTTCTAGTGACATCTTTAGACTTAAAGAAAGAGGACTACCAGTTTTAAACACACACTTCATAAAGTATTAACACGTCTACATGCACAGTTGAGCAGGAACCTGACCCAAAATTTAAGTTATCAAAAGGAGACAGATTAAAAAAAAAAGGTCAGAGTTTTCCAGTCTTTGTCCTGCTTTTAGTTACCTGTCAGATATCTGCAGACCCAAATGAAGAGCTCGTGTTCATTAGTAAACTGAGCTTCTAATTCCCTGATACATCACCTCCTCAAGTGCAGAAGGAAGAACATGATTTCTGGCCAGTGGAACCAGGAGATATTTAATGGATCTAATTAAGTGTTGTAACCCCACCTCTAAATTAATCATTTTGGTCATTGGTGTGGTAAGTACCTCACTGAATAAAATCAGTTAACCTGACATATCCAGAGCAATAAGTGGGCATGTTCCCCATTAAATCAAAGGACAATAAAGAAGGTGTTTCAATAAGAAAAAGACATAACTGCTGAACAATTAAAACAGTTGTCCACTAAGCAAAGAATTATATTTTATAAGTGGAAAATTACTGGGATAGGAGAAGAGGTATTTACAGAGAAGTTTCTGAGGGGGAACTCAACTCTGGACCAGCAGGGTCCTTGGCTTATATGATGGAAAATAATTTTAGCTAGTACCAGTCAGAGTAATAGATAGAGGTTCATATAGAAAAGTAGATACACATTCTAAGAAGGTGGGCAATTTCAAAAGAGAGATACCTCTGCAAATACAGCAAGGCTTATGCATTCAAGGGAGAATGCTGGTCATCAGATCATGAGAAATGCATTTTGGGTATTCCTGGATCTTCACTTAAAAGAATCTTGTTGAAGGGTAGGTATGGCAAAGTATGTAGTGATGATATCAGTCTGGTGATTTGAAGATGGTTTATGGTGGTCTGGTCTATCTCAAGATTTTAAGGCTGATATAGTCTTCATTATGTCACCAGTACATATTTTTATTAGCATTTTGCCTGTTACCAAAATATCCAACAAGAACTACTTAGAGGATGGAAAATTTATTTGGGACTCAGAGTTTCAGAAGTTTTAGTCTATAGATGACAGACTCCATTGCTCTAGGTTCAAAGTGACAGTATATCCCGGGGAAGGACCCAGTGGAGGAAAGCTTCTCAGCTCATGGAAGGGTCAGGAAGCATAGAGAGTGGAAGGGACTACAGAAAGAACCCTTCCAGGTCAAGATCCCAGTGACCCAACTTTTCCAGCTATACTCCTCCTGTCTTCAGTTACCACCCAGACAGTACACTCAAACTAGGACTAGGAAGGACTGATCATTTTACCTTTTAATATACTTCCATAGCTGGTGGTTCTATTCCAAGCTTTCTGAGGAATCTCCACACTGCTTTCCAGAGTGGCTGCACTAATTTGCAACCCCACTAGCAATGTATGAGTGTACCTTTCTCCCCACATCCTCGCCAACACCTATTGTTGCTTGTGTTCTTGATAATCACCAATCTAATTGGGGTGAGGTGGAATCTTAGGGTAGTTTTGATTTGCATCTCTCTTCTTACTGGAGATGTTGAACATTTTTTCATATATCTGTTTATTGCTTGTGGATCTTCTTCTGTGAAGTGTCTATTCATTTCCTGAGCCCATTTGTTGATTGGGTTATTTGTATTCTTGATATAGAGTTTTTTTGAGTTCTTTATATATTCTGGAAATTAGTGCTCTATGTGAAGTATGTGTGGCAAAGATTTTCTCCCACTCTGTAGGCTCTCTCTTCACATTGCCGATAGTTTCCTTTGCTGAGAGAAAGCTTTTTAGTTTGAATCTATCCCAGTTATTGATTCTTGCTTTTATTTCTTGTGCTATGGGAGTCCTGTTAAGGAATTCTGATCCTAAGCCTATACTCAAAGGACTTAAAATCAGCATACTACAGTGATGCAGTCATGTCAATGTTCATAGTTGCTCAATTGACAATAGCCAGATTGTGGAACCAACCTAGATGCCCCTCAATTGACGAATGGATAAAGAGACTGTTGTATATATATATATATATACAATGGAATATTACTCAGCCATAAAGAAGAATAAAATTATGGCATTTGCAGGCAAATGGATGAAATTGGAGAATATATGTTAAGTGAGATAAGCCAATCTCAAAAAACCAAAGGACGAATGATCTTGCTGATAGGTGGATGATGGTACATAATGGGGGGTGGGAGGGAGGCAAGAATGGAAGAAGGAGGGACTATATAGAGGGAAAAGAGGGGTGGGAGGGGTGGTGGGGAAAGGAAAAAAATAACAGACTGAATCAAACACCATTACCCTATGTAAATATATGATAATACAAATGGTATGCCTTTACTCCATGTACAAACAGAAACAACATGTATCCCATTTGTTTACAATAAAAATAAATGAAAAAAAAAACCCTTCCATTAGCAGGAGTTTTGAGGGGACATATCATATCCAAACCATAATAATAGATAAAACTGGAAAGTCCCTTAATTTTAGGTTTCTCAAATATCTTTCTTTGCTTCACCTATTTATTGGGGCTTTAATTAACAGTGCTTAAGGTATCTTTATAGTTTAGAGAGTGACAGACCTAGACAAGTATTTAGAACTACTGAACTTTTTATTTCCTTGTTCTCCTTTTATATCTTCTTTCTACCAATTTTTTCTTTCTTTTATCTCAATCTCATACCATGATCTCTCTTGCAATTCTAACAGGAATAGTGGTGTGATCACATTTTTACTAGCAATCTGACAGGTAAAGAATGGCAGATTGCTTTTATTACTATGTTGATTGCACTATAAATGATCAATCCTCAGATGATTTTAGAGTTTATCTGAAAGTTTGATTTGTTTTCATTCATTAAGAGAGAGAGAGAGTGTGTGTGTGTGTGTGTGTGTGTTTTGTGTGAAGAGTTGATAATGTAAAAAGAAAAATAAATACGTGAGGAACTTTCTGGTGAAAGGTTGCTGTTACTTGCTCTACTTGGATGAAAAAAAATTCCATATTCTGCCTATGCATAGGACTTAATCTAAAGTATAAGTGTATTCATTTAAAATAGCTAATGAATTGCAGTGATCACTGAAATCCAGAAGGGAAGAAGTTCGATGCACTTAAATTATTTTCCTGAATATGCATAATATCATTAGTTTCCCCGCTCGGCTTAGTATAATTTAGGAAGAAATAAATGGAAAGCAACTTGTGCATTTCTGATAGCACTGAAAAGAAGAGATAGGAAAGAGAATGTGTGCTTTGGATGAGTAGAATAAAATGAGTAGAATAAAAGAGTAACTAAGGTAAATAAATTTTCATTTTGGAGACCATTCCTAGCAGGCCTGTTGGTTCTACAGTTTCTTAAGGATGGCTCACTGGTTGATTGCTGTTAGAAAACCAGGGACAATTTTCCAGGTGAAAGAAACAGATTATGACACTAATTTGTGATATGAAAAAAAACACATTTACAAAGCAGCCTAAATTTAGTAGGGAGATATAAACCTCCTAAATTGCCTATTGGTCACAGTTCCCTTCTGAGAAAAGTGACCTCACGGCTTCTGTGCAGAGGTTTATATTCTTCAAACCAGGCGATCCACTCCATTGCCACTGGCTGGTAAAAGCAGAGTGATTGTATAAAAGCTCTCCAGCCACTTTTCTCAGTAAGGAGCAGTCATGGGCAGGTTCTTCAAATCTTCCTGGATAGTTGAGCTATCAGGATTCACAGATTAGCAGGGATTTTACTCCAACATGATTCTAGATTGCTCTCAGTCTGCATTACTATGAAACAAGAAGAGTTAAAGGTTCCATTAGAAAAAGGTATTAATGGGGGATAACTGCGGTCCCTGCCTATCTTAGTTTCTCACAGGGAAACTGGGGTTCAGAGGCTCATTAGGATTAGAACAGTGTGAGGTAGGAGGATCCTTAGCCATGACATTTGGCCCTTTCTGATTTTAGGCTTTCAATGGTCTGCATCAACACTCAAGACTTAAAATACCTCAGGAACTGGTTGTTTGCTGAGCCAAAGACACACACACTGCTATGTTCTATTTCTGTGGTCTAGTTCATATTGAATTCTTCACTGTAATCGCAGGAGGGCCACAGGGGGCTGTGCCCTACTGTAGCTATCTAGTAAAATCATACACTGCTGGGACCTCTGGGCTCATGTTGTATTCTGAATAGCGATCAGTTTCCATGGGATCTAAGATTGTAGCAGGTGAAATGATTTTTCTGAGCTTCTTAATTCCTTACACTCTCTAACTTGCTATGTGGCTTGTATTCTAACGTGTATTCTTCACTAACACATTTATGTTTGTGTTTCTTTCCAAAATTTTTCATTCTAAATTATGGGACTCATTTTTCCTATAATAAATCTTACAGTAAAAGATTTTACTGTAAGTGAATCAGTCTTCATTGACATTTACAATATATCTATGAAACCTAAACGTTATAGAGTTTCTTAGAGAAGCCATGAATCTAGAGGCTCACATCTCACCTAACTAACTCTAGTGCTTTTTGTAACATTCACTACCAACATGTCTGTATCATAGTCCTGGATTTAGAAAAGTTCAGAATAAATAAAACGCAACAGTGAAATTCAAATTTACAAGGAGTTTTATATAAGTTGTTTCTGGGCAAGGAAAGTAGGATAAATAAATACTGTTAATCATCTAAAACCACTTTATGAAATTATGTTCCTATATTTCTTATTCTTAGACACAGAATTCACTACCTTGGAAGAAAACAAGATGCAAATTGAGACTTCTGACTTTGTAACTTCCTATTTCTATTTTCACTCACACACTTTTTTCTAACAATCATCTTTTTGGTTAGCAATGATTGAAAGTAGATGATTATAATAGCTTAACTATTCCTACTTCCAGAAATATAAAATAATTGTTTTCTCAATTTAGAATCTCTCTTCTTTAGGAAGTTACTCATTTCATGTGTGTCCAATTTTTTGACATTAGAAGGTAGAAGTAGGGGAAAACATATGAGACTTTTTTTAAAATTCATTTTTATTGTAAATAAATGGGATACATCTTGTTTCTCTGTACATGAGGTAGAGGCATACCATTTGTGTAATCATGAGACTCTTGCTGAGAAATTTATGCCAATTTTTCAAGTATAGTGATTACTTATTTGAGGGCTATGGAGAATTCTATAAGACAAAATGACTGAATTTGTACTCTGGAAAAATTTCCTTTGTGAACTCTGTAACACTCACAGTAATACTTGTTAAATCATTAATTCTGCCTAATACCAATCTGCCCACAAGGATACTGGTCAGTTATTTCTCTTATGTAAACAATTTCCTCATTGAATTATATTTATTTGCTTAACTATTCCTAATGTAATAGTGAATTTTAAAATATATATTTTTTATATTATGTGGAAGAGGTATTTTTGAGTTTAAAATAAAACATTTCCAATTGAACTGAATACAAATCTAAAAGAAAAAGCTGATATGTGTGCACTCAGACATGCACTTAAATATTTTAAAACTATAAACATAATTATTTAGCTTGAAGGAAAATATTAAGGAACAGATTGGCAAAGGAGCTATTACCACATTTTCACTAAAGCATGAGAATGTGTCACATAAGGAATTGACATAGTTACTTAAAATTATTCTAAATATCCTATATCAAATATTTTAGGCATCATGGAAAATGGTTGTCACTGGAAATATAAGAGCCCTGTTTGGAGATTCTGTGTTGCCTTATTGTCTGAATATGTGACTCTCCACATTGACACCAAATTGCTATCCTGTCAACATGTGAAAGGATGGATTATTTTATCTCCTGAGTGATGAAGTTTCACATCCAAAAAGCACAGGCCGTCACTTCTTTGAGGTGATTATGATGCCTCAAACACGACAGGCTGCCCTGACAGCTTTCACATATTTCTGCAATCAAATTGTCCCTGCTTCTATTAGAAGAAGGCAGGTGTGTGCAAACTAGAATAAGAAGGTAAAGAGAAAAGAAATGATCTTCATGTTCCGAGTAATTATAAAAAGTTGTTTCCAGGGAAAAGAGCAGATATTGATTTCGCCTCTCCTCATGATGTACACAGATGAGATACAGGAACCCATATGGGCCCAAAGTTTGCCAGGAAAGGCATATCAGGATAAGCAGATGGCTGTACCATTGCCATATGGCTACTCAGGAATGGACCCATGCTATGGCACCTTGCCATAGGATAAAGCTTGAAATATCTTTCTGCTACTATTTTAAACAGAACAGAAGAATGAATATATCTTTTTGTTATGAAAAATCACTAGGAAATTGTGACAGGTGTATTATATAACATACAAGTCCATAATTGGGCACTTTGGCTTATAAAATGACTAAAAAATAATCAAATTAATGAGTTTTCCAATATTTTGGATACAGAATTGTGTGGATAATGAGGTTGATTTTATTTGAAGCAACAAATCCCCCTTCACTGAGGCTAGAATAGTTTTTTAGGTTTATATACAACTATTTTTTAAACTCTGTATTACAAGTTTATAATATTAAATAATAAACTAGCCATCACTTTGAAAGTAATTTTTATGATTGATAATGTCAGTTTTATGTACAATGAGAATAGTCAAAAGAGTATTGGATTTAGGAGTTGAAGAGTCTATGGCCTGATAAGCCAGGTACACACCATGGCAATGTTGAGAGGTCAGCAAATCCCTCTCAGCTGCAGTTTCCTGCTCCATAAAAGGTATACGCAGGGCTGGGGATGTAACTCGGTGGCAGAGTGCTTGCCTACATGTGTGAGGCCCTGAGTTCCATTCCCCAGTACCCTAAAAAAAGGAGTATACATGGTGTTATTGAGGAAAAGCATACAAAAACCAAAGAGTGCATTTAGAAGTGACACAGAACTCTGCTCAAATTCACCTCCTCTCATTGTTACTTTTATCATTTTAGAAAGCTACTAAATCTTTAAACTTCCTCTCCCTATCTTAAGGAGAATAACTGTACCTGTATCACAGGGGCTGTGATGAGACCTGAGATCATTCCAGATTACCTTCAGTAATCAGACTAAAGAAATGAGCAGAAGAAATTTGAGAATAGTAGTTTCATCGCAGGCGAATGCATTAGGGACAACTGGAGAGAAGGAAGTGGGTCAGCGACCCCAAACCCTTGGAAAAAACTATTTTTTTTTTTCCTAACTGAGAGTTTTAAGAGTGATTCTAGGTGCCTGTTCTTTTAAGTGATTCTGACAGAGTTACATCCCTGGCTCCCAGTTTCCTCAGAAGCCATTTATCATACATTGGTAAAAAGCTTTTCCATTCTGACTTCCCTGGAGGATTTGGTACAGCCCAACTTTTGTGAGATCTTCCCAAGGGTCATTCCATTAAAAGAGTATTTCATGTCCCATTTGCCACAGAACTTAGGGCATAGGCAATTCATACAAGCCTTTGAAGCACTAAGTTGTTCAAATAAAGACTTGGGAAGGTAGAAGTAGACAATTCTCCTATTAACACGTTCTCTTCCAATGTGACTTCCCTGATCACATCTCCCAATTTTGGTGTAATTGTTTTTTATTGTTTTATTTTGACTTTTGAATGATTCAGAAAAATTAATTTAAAAGAGTTTTTATATCTAAAAATTCATCAGCAACAATACATGTCATCACTGTTTTTTTTTTTTTTAAATCCCTTTCCCATGTGTTTCTCATTGAATCCTTCACTCAGCCCCCTGAACGTAGACAATATTTTACCCCCTTCCCCTAAATCAGAAACATGATGCACAGATAAAATGTTTCATGAATTTACAAGATATGATCTATAAAATATAAATCAATAAATGATGAAACTAGGAGAAATAACAAGTCATCTAATGAAGATGTGAATGTTTTTGCATAATACTTTTATGACTGACATTAACTTGCAAAGAGTAAGTGTCTTACAAACATGAATAAATGAATGAATGAAGAATTAATTAATAAATAAGAAATATAAATTCTAGAGACAGTGAGTCAATCTTTTTTTAAAAAATTATGCTCTATCATGCATGAAAAAAATATGATAAAAAATGCAGACAGTATAATATAATATACTTTCCCAGACCTTGCAAATAAAATAAAATAATAACAGCAGTGATTTGTTGCACTCATATAAGAACTGGTAGACTTTTGGTGAGTTTTAAAGTGCCTGGAAGTAGGGACCTAAAAGTCAGAGTCACCAACTGGATAACCTAGGGCTCAGTAACTCCCAAGATTTTACATTAGTAAAATGGGGCTAATCGAAGCTACCTTGCCTCTAACACAGGTTTTTATGTGGATATCAAATAAAATATTCAATATGGAATTTATTTCAAAATTTCAATTGTAGTCTACTTATAAATACTAATTGTTTTTAGTTGTCTCCTTGATGATTCACAGAAAATCTGAGGAACTGAAATGAGCTAATAAGGTTTATTATTTTCAAAGTAACAAAAGTGCAAATTCTTCTTTGGGACCCTCAAAACAGTTTTAGGAGGGTTGCTTTAGGGTAAATACCTCGATGTAGGCACTAGGAGGAGAGTCCTGTGAAAGTATCATCACAGGTCAGAGCAGCAGGAAAGATAGCAGCATTTTGTAGTTTGAGAAATGTATTTGCATTTTCAGGATACAGGGGACTGAAAGGCATCAAAGTAAAATCTTTTTTAGAAGGATACTACATGGCATTTGGAGCAGTATCTATTATTTAGTTCTGTAGAAGCGAAACATGAAATTATGGATTCATTTTTCTGCATTTAAAATAATACAAATTGCTTTAATAGATAAATCTACAAATCTCCATGAATTAACATAATTGATGACCTTTTATTGCTCAGGTGAAGTTCAACTCAGTGCTTTGGAGGGTTGAAAGGTAGTTGGGAGATGTGCAGAAGGCAGTTTCTTTTCAAATGTCTTTCCAAAAGTACAGGGAACTGCCATATTCATCAGTGTCTCCAAGTTTATTCTGGGAGTCAATGCCAGTAAATTAACCGGGAATAAAATGGATCGATGATTTCAGGAAATTTTATTTTATTTTACCTTGTAAATCAAATTAAATTTTATTCTGTGTTTTCTGTGTTTATGTGTAGAAGAAGGGTTTTGTTTTTGTTGTTCGTTTGTTTTTACTAAAAGTGCATACACCAGTTCTACCCATAATCCTTTGAGAGTTTAATTATAGGAACATAAGAAAAAGATGAAAATATAAGGTATAGTTAGTTGTGTGCCCAAAAGGGAGAGAAAGAAAAACAACCGTTCTCTATTACACTCTGCCCTTCTCTTTGCCAAGCCAGGACTGACCTGGTGATACAAATTTAAGGTTCAAAGGAGGAACTGTTCTCCTTGAAGAAGAACAAGGAGAAGGAAATTAATGCTCTGAGGTGTCAGGGGAATGACTTGGATCATTGTGGAGGTGGATTCTGCTCAAGGTGTTCACCTAACCAAGATCCTGAGTAACATGAGAAGCTAATATAATAAGGTCAAGACTGAGAAGAATTAGAAGATACTAAAGCCTGGTTCACTAGCCTGACCAAGGAGCTGAAATGGAAGATTGCATGCCACATAGACTATCTCCAAATGATTAGGTCCAAGGTCACTGATTGCAGCCTGAACTCTGGGGTTTGAGATCATGCTGCAGTTGCAACTGGAGCAGGACATCACTGCCTACCTCAGCCTGTTTTGAGGTCAGGATGCCCCTGCAATCTGCCAACTCAAGAAACTTTTGAGTTTCCAGGCTCTTGGGTTTCTACCTTCCTTCAGAAGGAACCATCTGGGTAGAGTCATGGGAGGGGAGGGAAAGGTAGGGGAACCTTACCTTGACTCCTCCCCTGACCTGCCAATAAACTTTATAGTCCAGGTGTGGAAGAGGAGAATGATTTAACAGTCAAAGGCTTTCCTTTTTGGTTTGCTTCCTTAGCAGCAAAATAAAATATTCTAAATATTCCAGGTGCATGCTGTAGTACTCAATATTCCTTACTTAGCTGCTTTCTTGCCCCCTTGACTTTCTTACTGAGTTTAATAGAAGTCACACTGAGAATGCTGGCCTTAGTCTGATCTTATTGCAAAATTGATTCAAAAGCTCTCTTGATATTCAAAATTTGAAATTTTGATTTACATTGTTTAGATTCTGGGAGGTAATCTACTGTGACCTCACACGTCTGTACCTTCTCTATTCCTTTCTTTTCTTCTTGCAAATAAGACAATTAGCACTTGAGACCTTCTCATTTTTCTAAGACCTCACTACATACAGCTAAAAGCTCCCACATAGAGTACTAACGTCTGTTTTCTAATCTCTTCTGCTAGAGCTAGAGGCTTAGTGGGCAGGTGGTCTCTGTTATGAGTTATCACCAGTGACATTTTGAACATTTGTTTCCTCACTGCATAAGAGACATCTCCATTTCCACAATTTCTTTTATTACTATCCTTGTAGCTCATTGTCTCAGCAACAATGAGACAATTTTAAAGGACTTTTAATTCAGTGTCACACTTCTTATAACAACATTTGTATTTATTAAGTTAATACTAGCTGCTGATCAAGAAAGGTTTATAACTTGCTCAAGTAAATTTTGATAGGAGTGGAGAGGGGGTTGACTTCACACATTGTAGAATAGGTTGTTGGATTCAAAAATATCACATGAATTTCTGTTACCCTGGGATTTGAGATGCAGCTAGCAGATGAAGAGAGAGAGGAAAGAAACATATGGAAAATATTTCATTTGGTATAAAGTGTTTTATATGACTTTATATGACTTCCACTCACATAACTCTGATTAAAATAAATCATATGGTCTGATCTAGAAATTTTGGTCAGAAAATACAGTTAAAAAAAATGTGTTCCAGAGAAAATAAAACATGAGTTTTCTGAACAACTGTCTAGTATCTCCCAGTAACTGATTTATTATTTTATCAGCAAAATCAATTAACTTCAGTTCCATTGATTCTACCTCTTGATCATTTAACAATTTGAGTAATTATCATGTCTACACAATTTAACTATTTGAAATTTGAAGATTTAAGAATATCTATTATATGTTAAATGAACTATTAGAATGTTATTTGATATTAAACAGGGAACTTTTTTGTTTTTTATTATTTTTTTATTTTTACAGGCTGCATTTTGATTCATCGTTCACAAATGGGGTACATCTTTTCGTTTCTATGGTTGTACATGATGTAGATTCATACCATTCGATATACACATTAAGGATCTACATTCATCTTTGGAAGTCCTCAACTCTATGGGAGAAGGTTTTGTGACATTTTCAGACCATTCCAGAGACATATGAGTTCACTGGCATTTTTAATAACTAAACCCTCTGTATATTGAATACTTGGCAGTTCCTGCTGACATAGGCTTTACCCATTACTATTAATATCGAGCATCCCAAAATTTTAACAAATGCAGTTTTTTTGTGATACAGAAAGAGTAAGTTTTAAAATGTGACATCTGCCCACAATTGAGAAGGAGTTTTTTTTTTTCCCTTTCCTTTTCTTTCTTTCTTTCTTTCTTTTTTTTTTTCAGAGATCTCATGGTGTCCTCCTTTAAGCAATTCATATACTCTGCCATGCAGCTCATCATTTTATGGAATAGTGTACTTGGAAATTTTGATGACAAAGACTACTCAGAATTTCACATATCTATTTTAATATCTGGCATTAAAATAAAATTAAAACACAAACATCAGGTGTATAGTTCATATCTGTAATTGGAAAGTTAATGGATTTCTATCATTCTAAATAAGCCCAAGAATTTTTTTTTTTTTTTTTGGTACCAGAGTTTGAACTCAGGGCCACTCAATCACTAAGCCCTATCCACAGCCCACAGCCCTATTCTGTATTTTATTTTAGAGAAAGATTTCTCTAAATAAAAGTTGAGTTGCTTAGCACCTCGTCATTGCTGAGGCTGACTCTGAACATGCAATCCTGCTGTCTCAGCCTCCTGAGTCACTGGAATTACGGTGTGCACCACCACACCCAGCAAGCCCAAAATTTATTGGGAAATATAGAAAATCTTATAAGACTGAAGGTAATGAGAGATAATGCTTTCCTCTGTGAAAGAGTCTTTACTATCACAAGTTGTTCCTGTTTTTTTTTTGTTTTGTTTCTTCTTCCGTATCAAAGATATGATTTTAATGGGCTGGGGATATACTTAATGGTAGAGAACTTACCTAGCATGCATAAGGTCCTGGGTTCAATCTGTAGCACCACAATAAATAAACAAGAAAGATAAAGAATGAAACATTCAATTCCTTAACTTATTTCCTCAAGAAATGTAAATGCATCTTTTCTACCCATGATTTCAGAAACAACTGGTGGGTGATGTACTATAATCTCTTTAGGCTTCTATTCAACTATTTGGTGCAAAATCATCTCTTCCTTTCAATCTTGTTTTGCAAGCTCCTTCCATAATTTTTCGTATGCAGTCTGAGGTCTTTGTTGATTATGTGGAACATTTTATTTCTTTCTAGCTTTTGCTTTCAAATTTGTGTACATAAATCCATCAAGTTCTCAGAAACAATCCAAGAACCTCTGGTGAAGCAGACTCACAGGGAGGAAAAGTATATGATTTATACTCAATCAGAGTACTCATCTGTCATATCCGCTCATAAGATAATTGGGCACAAGAAAACTGGAAGGATAAATTCTAAGAATCTCCATGACATCATCTCATCATTTCCACTGGTTTAAAATCAAGAAACTCTCCCTGATAAAGCACTCTTCAAATTGTGTTTTAACAACTTTGAATATTTTGTATCAAGTGAATTTCTCTGTATTTTCTCAAGCTAGAAATAAATTGCCCCTAAAAGTATGCTATCTCCTTAGAAAGTCAGGAAAGAGAAAAGGACTAGTATTATAATTTCAACCCATGTATTTGGACATGATTAAAAAAAAATAATCAGTCACAGACTGTTTGAAGATTCTGCATGATTATTTTAATTTTTATTTGATATTGCAACGGTATTGTTGTTATGTTTTGAAAAGATCCAAGTAGTGACAGGTAGTGAAATAACTAAGGACAAAATAATATGATGCCTGGCATTACCTTGGAAATAATTTAGGGGAAGGAAAAAATTGATTTGCTACATGAATATCGCAAAGTGGCCACTTGCTAAATTTTGTTAAAATCTATTAATGCTTTTGATGAATACGAACAGTTCATTATGCCATTCTCTAATTTTTGTCATGTCTTATTATTTACATGATTCAAAAAGGTATTTACATGAAGTAGTGAATGTATAAGAATCTTAGCACTGAAAAAAATGTTTTTCTTACTTTATCCATTACTGCATTCCACCATGTGCCAAATAGACTAATATCAATCAATCCTGTAGTCTATGTCACTGTTATTATAAACTGGTCTTTCCTTGATGATAACAATAAAAATAATATTAATGTTGAAAGTAGAAGCAAGCAGCAACGTTGTCTTCATTCTGATTTGACAACCATTTCTCTGACAGGAATACCAAGACCTGTAAAAACCTTGCTCTCTTCATTTTCACCTTATTCTTAATTGAGCACATTGCCAACTCACTCAGAAAGAATTTGCTGCAGAGCAGAACTCATCCACTATCAAATCCTCATCTTTCTTCTTTGTTTTACTCATGGCCCAAATTCCAGTATACTAATGCAGATGTCCTCCAACTATGGCAAACAGGAACAGCATCACCAGAAAACATGGTTAGAACTATAAATTCTCTGGCCTCATTTCAGACCTACTGAAGGAAAAACCCTGGAGGTTGCATCCAGTGTCTGAGGTTTCTCTTGCTGTGTAACAAATTACCAAAAACATAGCAAATCAAAACAATAATTTATTAGCCTATCAGTGGATCAAAATCCAACATGACAAGACTAGGTTTTCTGTTTAGGCTATTACAAAGCTCAAATGAAGGTTTTTGGTGCACTGAGTTATTGTCTGAAAGCTCTAGAGAAAAATCTACTTCCAAGCTCATTCTGGTTGCTGCATGAGTTTATTTCCTTGTAGAACTAAATGGAAGTCCTACATTCTTAGGGACTGTTGGACAAAGATGCTCTCAGCTTCAAGAGGCAGCCCTCATTCTTTGCCACATGGCCCCTTCCGTCGTTAAGCCGGAGTGATGTTCCATGAAGTTCTTGTACTTCTAATTTCTCACTTCCTATGTCTTTGACCTCTAGACTCAGATATACAGGGCTCAATGATTAGGCCGATTGACCTGGATGATCTTCCCATCCTGTCAACTGACTTGGGATCTTAGTTAATTCTGCAATAATCTCCTCATAGTAGCAAAGAAAAGAGGTGGGGTGAGGAATGTTGGAGGTCATCTTACAACTCTGCTGGTTACACACAGCAGTCTCTGATTATCAGAACTTCCAGATGATTCTTGAGCACAGCTGAGAACCAGAGCTCTAATACTCAGTTCATCATTTAATATGAACTCCTATCCCAGTTTGCCTAGGACTTCCTTTCACATTTCAGCACTGACTGTCTGGTATCCAGGGAAACCTCCTCGTCCAGGGCAAACTCACTTGATTAAAGACATTAAATCAATGCTTTACATCCCTTATTTATTCTAATAGCACCCCTCTTCTCATTGTTTGAAAACATGATAAGTGTTTTTTCTCAGAGATTAACAAATCTATATGTACATGCTTTCAACCCTGGAGATGTTTCATCTAATTGGTCAAAGGATTCTTTTAAATTGGCATATGGATGCAAATAATGTGAGATCAAACTGAAAAGTAAAATGTATCTTCTTGAAGTTAATTTTGCTTCCATGGTTTATTAATTTTAGGACTTTACTCAAAATGTAACAAATATTTTAGTTCCAAAATAAATGAATCAATATATATGCAACTAAAATTGCCTAATTAATTGCTAAAGAAAACATTACAACCTATTACATTTTGATCTTGTATGTGCATCTGAAAATATTGTAACAATTATTTATACTTGCTTTGTCAGAAATTCAAATGAGAAAATATATTACTATTTGGAATTTTGAGAGAAAGGGAATTTGTCATATTCAACATTTGCAATGAACACTTTTATTTATATGGATTCATGTCACTTTTGCTCACTCTTCATTGACCAAGAGAAGTTGCATAATCATGCTTAACTTCAAGTGGCAAGGGAGGTACCATTGTAAGTTACCAGGGGATATCACAAATATCAATGCCATAGAGTGTGTGTGTGTGTATGAAAAAGTGAGAGGGAAAGAAAAAGAGAAAAAAGAAAGCAAGAGAGAGAGAGAGAGAGAGAGAGAGAGAGAGGGATAAAACACAGTGATAAAGCATACAATACATCTCAATACATCTATATGTGGATGAAAGAGGAAATCTGTGTCAGAAAATCTAAAACTGTCACAATAATTTTTTAGAATGTCAAAAGAAAAAAATTTTAAACATCTGTGATACTATCAATTAACTAGGGGTCATATTTCTGATTCTTCCCTACAAATAATCATTAAAATGAGAAGTTTGGATATAACTGTCAAATTTTATGGGAACAAGCCAATGGTACAAATATTGTAAGGCCATTTTTTGTCAAATATCACCTAAAAGTTTGTTACTACCGAATTAATGTGTATGTTCAATAGTTAATTTTGACCAAAACATTAGTTTTTTCAATCTAGTTGAAATTTAGAAGGCTCTTTATGTCAATAACAAAAAGGTGGTGAAATAAACAGATATAGAGCCCCATAGAACAGCCAGAGTCTATTTTCATCTCTCTTATTTGATTCAAATTTGATGATACAGTGTTTGATACATCACAAGCTGTGTCTCATACTCAGGTCAATTTTCTCACCACTCTTGGTTCTTCTCTGCTGTGGTTATGAAACGGTCACAAGACTTTGTAAAGGGTAAAACAAAAGGAGGAACTGGAATTTGAGATCAACAGAAATTCTCAAAGCAGACTAGGGCTCTCATAGGTCTATAATCCTTTCATCTTTTTTTTTTTTTAAATGAGAATCTGGCGTGGGGCATATTGAAAGGAAATGAAGGGAACTGTATTAGTGGTAAAAAGGAGAATGGAATCTGGATATTTCTATTAGATAGGCATGAAGCCTGGAAAATCAGTTTAATCACATTCTGCAAATATTAGAGGAAGTATTTGGTTTGACTTGGGAAAGAGTTTAAAGTCAAGTCAGAAACTGAGTGAGAAAAAAAAATTTCCCCATGTCTATTGAATCCCTGGAAAACCCCTAAGTTTTTAATTACTTTGTTAATATCTATATTATTTACTGCTACTACACCATAATATTTTTAATACAGTTATTGAAGCCAAAGCACTTTACAGAATGAGATAAAGGTGAGGCTTGTCATGATTATAGATAGCAATGATATCCTTCATAGATTCTAAAACTAAAATAGAAGGAAAATACTAATTCCTAAATCTCAAGCATGCTATCAGATTTATTTAACATTTTGGTAGAGTATTTGACAGAGTAAACATATTTGGGAAGATGTGCATATGCACAAGAATGTGTATCTTTATTTAAATTGATCAATAAGTCTATCTATCTACCTATCTATCCTATCATCTATCTCTCCATCAAAGTCTTTCCAAATTGTGGGTTTTTATTATTATTGTTTATTTATTTGTCTTCTTAAGATCAAGGGTGGCACTAATATGCATTTGAAATTTTATTTAGTGTTGGCTTACACCTAACCTGAGGATTTCCAGTAAACAGTCTATTTACATGTGTTAGAAACATGACAGCAAGTGTCATATGAATCTTAATCCACTCCTTTTCCCATTTTGGAAAAATAACATAGTTGATTTTGGGATTAGGAGCAGGCATGGCATCAAGAAAGTTCCTTGAATTTATAACTACCTTCTGTATTCTGGAACTATTTTGGACCCTGTTTCTCTTTGATAGAATTTGTGGAATAAAGAGAAAGGGAAGTTTGGATAATCCTCTGGGAGGAGGTAAGAATGGACTTTGAACTGATTTTATGCCAGAAAAGAAAAGACGAAAACAAAAACAAAACAAAACAACATCTACAGAGAGAGGATATGAATGTATAAATGATAGCCAGCATTCTTTTGCCAGGACTCTGAGGAATATCAAATGCAAAGAAACCAGGGAAGGAAATACCATTCCCTCCGTCTTCCAAAATAAATAAAAGGGAAGCCAGGTAAGACATGGAAGTTCGCTTATGCAAGATTTTAATGACTTGGAATTTATAAATGAATTGGGATTTATTAAGTCCATCTTACCTTGACCAGATTTGGGACTTTGCCTAGGTTGCCAGGAAGCAGCATTTTCTTTCCCAATGTGTGTATAAAAATAGAGGAATTGTATAAGCACTGGGTGAAGTGTTACCAGGAATTTAATGCAATCGATAATAAAAGGTACAGGTTATTTTCCTCCTGATGTCATTTAGTTTCTTTTCTCTATCTTTACAAAAACAGCAGACACTGATCACATTTGCAACTGGTACAACATTGTTAGAATTAGTCGCTACACAGTAAAACCTTGTTATAATTCTCTTAGCAGATTCTAAAAGTTTCATAATTTCATTTAAAATCAAAGAATGAATTCACAAAAAGTTGTCCAATCTTAGATCATAGTAAGTACTAAATCATTTAAAATACAATTTTTCAAAGGGATTATAAGTTGCTCTGAATTTATTCCTATCTGTTCACAAAAATTTGAGTATTTTTAAATTAATTTTTATGGTAAAGTTTTATTTTCATGTATATTAATAAAGTATCCTCTGTTAGACAATCCTAAAGGTAAACAGTCTTTAAAATTTTAAAAATCTAAAAATCATCATTTAAAATCTGATTTTATCATATTATAATATTAATAAAACACATTTGTCCTGTTTCATAGTTCTGGTAACTATTTTCTTAACATCCTTTGACAGACAATGGCTTCTTTCTTTATGGGGTATATCTATGGCATTTTACAAATATAACCTATTTAACCTTGCATATAGAAATCTACTTTCAATAAAAGCACTAAAAACATACTAGTAAATTTTGGTTTACATTACTGGATTTTAATATTTATGTTTCTTTTAACTGAGATGCAATGAAAGCACCATATCTTGAATGCATATAGAAAATGTATAAATCATTCATGTTTAATGAGATGATTTATATAGGTATAGTATCTTTTGATACCTTTTTAAGTCTATTACCCGTGTTTATGGCACATGTTTATCACTGATAATCAGCCAGAAGGAAAAACACAATGGTGCAGAACAAACATTTTACATTTCCCCTTTTTAATAGATGAAAATTACTTGTTCTAAAATATTGGCCTTTAACTTTCCATAATAATCTTAGACCCTGAATGTCTGTGGCGGGTGGAGAGGTGAATAGGTAAGGTGAAGGGATGAAAAATAGCATGACATGTTCAGACAATTTATTTCTTAAAAATTGAGGGAGAAAAATAAGTAAGATAACTGTGTATTTTGATTTATTTTGCAAAATGATTCTCAACTGTCCTTGTGGTCATGGTATGATTGTTATGGAAATCTACAGAAACAGATAAGAAGTTGGGTAGGACAACCTAAATATCTATTATATTTTATTCTTATAAAGATTATTCATACATAAATGGCAGTTATTGCCACATCTAGTCTCCTGTCATTATCCTTGCTCTTTCATTTAGTTTCATTTTTAAAAAGGCTTTTTCTTTGACTGGTCATTGAGGATGTTTCTATGGACACCTTTGTAAGTTAGAACTTCTATATTGTTTTGTACAATTTTATAATCTTGTCTAAATTATGCATGAAGTTAAATGTTGGTCATGATGTCTTATCTTTTTAACTACTTAACATATGCTTAACTTACTCTGATATTTTCTCTAGAACTGATTGAAAATGCAGGAAAAATAAAGGAACAAGTTATTGAGGTATGAATTAGGATTTTTCAGAGAAGCAGAACCCATAGGATGTTTGTGTATATGTATGTGTGTGTGTACATTTATATGTGTGTATATACATATTGTGTATGTGTGTGTGTGTATTTAAGAGAATTAGCTCATGCACTTGTAGAGACTTAATGAGTTCAATGAGGCCATTAGTCTCAAGAAAGAGTGGTAATTCTAGTTCAGTAGCGGTGGTTGAAGAACTAGGAAGAGCTGAAGTTTTAGTTAAAACTTGAATGGAGTTCTCCTAGAGAATTCTCTTTTGCTGGAGATTTGGGTGTAGGGGTAAGGGAAGGAAAGGTCAGCTTTCTGTTCTATTAAGGCTCTCTATTGGGTGAGTATTATGAAAGATATTATGTAAAGATAATCTGCTTTGCTCAAAATCTACCTATTTAAAACTCATCCCAAATTCCCCCACCCAGAAATATCCAGAATAATGTTTACTCATGGGTTCATACGTGAAATTCATTATCATGGTGTGGTGAGGTATGTCTATAATCTTGGAGACCTAGAAGGCTGAGGAAGAAAGATCAAAAGTTCAAGCCCATTCTCAGCAACTTAGCAAGATTCTATCTCAAAATAAAATAAAAAGGATTGGGGATGCATCTTAGTGGTAGAAAACACCTGGATTTAATCCCTGTACCACACACATACACAAATCAACAAGAACAACAACAACAAAACATAACCTAATTATCACAAAGCCAAAAAATTTAAAATGATATTGCAGGTACAATCATAGAACATTATGAAATGATATTTCTGAATTTTATGAATTTCTTGAGAAAACAAGAATTTTTGAGTATGAAATTTTATTGGAAAATATTCATTTCACTGTATGAAGACTATAACCAAGTATCATGTAGTACATCTGAATATGTGAGGTGGACCCTAACAATTCCTTTATGATATTTGTATTTCAGTCTATGGAAAATTATTGCAATATTTCCTCTTGAACTAATAAGCTAGTAAGAGTTGAAGTCTGTTTCAACTGCCATGATTCAAGGAGTTACACATTAGAGAAATACTGCATGATGTCACTGGCTCAGAGGAGATAAACTATGGAACTGGCATATATTGGGGAAATCAGTCTGGCACCAGAAAATTTGAATGAATCATTAATAGAGGTGATTATGAAACAATTTCCTTCCAGTGTAATGAGAAAAAAAGAAGTGGTTGATGACAGCCAAACCCTTCTTATTTAGAGATATAATAGATCTCTTTTTCACATAATATCCACCATTGGTGTAAGTTCAACTTCATAATTTCATTCTCTCAGGGACTCCCATGGTAGGTCCATGCTTTTCTCCAAGACATTAATAACAACACCAGGAACTGATGAAGTTTCTCCATGATGAAGATGGAAGTTTCCAAAATGATCTACTGTTTATTTTAAATATCTGGAGCCAATCATTTAGTAGAAAGTCTGAAAATATCAAGATTAAATTTACTGTCATGAGGTCAATTCAAAGTCAAAATTAAAATCAATTCTAGAAATACAGTTTCAAGATGGTATATCTGAATTTCATTGACTCTAGAATGTTTGGAATATTATACCTGTTAGCACAAAATGACTGAGCTAGCTGCAAACTTCACAGATCAACGCAACCTCTATTCAGTGATGAAATCACACAACTGATGGGCCCACCTTCCTGGCAGAAAATGAGTCACTGGCCAAAGGTGGAGTCTGTGCTTATATAGGTTACACTGGGAGGTGATGTAATTATTGACAGAGCATGTCAGTTTGGGTACTCAGGAAAGAGATTTGTTTTTACTGGGAAATGTTGTGAGAATTTGAGATTTGTATTTACTGGGCAATATTTTGACTAGGAGAAGAATAGAGGGTCTGGGGTCAGCATTCAGTGCTTATCTCTTTCTTTCCAGGGTCCCATTGTACTGCCACTGGGAAAGAACTTATTTTGGGAAGGTTCAATGTTTTGGCTTCCTCCCAGAGACTGCCGTTCTAGGGTTGATGGATAGCTCCTCCCCAGGATTGTCTTGCCCCTGGATGATGTTTGTTTCCTTTCTAGCGATTGTCTTGTTACTGGGAAAGAATATATTGGGAAGGATCAATGTTATCAATGTATTGCCTTCTTTCTCACTCCCTCTTCCCAGGCCACACTATTTTGGGGTTTGTCATTTTCCATATCTTATATTACCTATTACACAAGGAATAATATACAAGTCAATGTTGCTTAAGTAATAAAGATAAGTTTTTATTTTTTATTTTTTGGTAAAAAAGTAATTAGCAGATGTCACATAATTTAAAGGCCAGCAATGAAGTACAGATTATATGGGTGTATAGAGTCTCTCATCACAGTACTTGTATGTTTGATTCAGTTTCCTTTTTCAACAACAACAAATACATTCAGTTTGTTGATTGATAATTGACCAAATCTTCAAAGTGCTTGTTTCAAATATATTACCCCAACTTGGGTAAGTTTTCCACCCATGGTCCCATCAACTGAGATCATTTGAGCAAATTCAATAGGCAGAGATATAGTCCCATGGCACTTTCTTTCTGAGACACTGTGGCTGAGGACAGACGATCTTGGAGGTGTCACTGGAAAATATTCATTTTATCCTTCCAAAAACCATATGAGCAAGTCTAAATAATCCGTTGATTACATTCAAAGCATATATCTTGATGAATTGATAATTCTATTTCAAAATTGATTACCATTATGTTAAATTTGTCTTTTTCACAAAGACAAAAAGTTTTGCTAAATTTTCATAGTTTCATGCTTAATGAACGCACAGAATTAAATTTTCCTACAAAATTTACAAATAGTCATTTGTTTCCAGAGTTGGAGAACCAGTCTTTCTTAATTCATTAAGAACCATCCGGAAATCTTTATTTCCACACATATTGGAAGCTCTTTGCTCGGTAATTGCATACCAGAACTTGAAATTGGCATTCATATCACATGGAAACAGTGTTGCACCTTAAATCACATTCTTTCTTCAGGTGACATCTTATAACATTGAATGATGGCATAATTTTCCTATCAGAGTTTCTTCAGTCTTAGGACTCTGACTTTTTCCTCTTGGTTTAAATGACACAATTACAGCAAGGACAAATTTAGTGATTTGCTCTTTTGGTAACATCTTCTCTAAATAAGAACATCTGTTTTACAGTCACTTCCTGTTTATAGGGTAAGCTATTGTAGTTAAATTTCAAAATGTCAAACTCAATCAAAAATACTGATCTGTTTCAGCGTGCTAGTGAAATGGCTAATGTGTATAAGGACTCTGTGTAATCTCATGGCAAAAATACTCTGCTGGGAATAGAGAGGACTGTTTTCTATTCCCAGTTCTCTCATGAATTATTGGTCTTGTCTACAAAAGGATAAAAAGTTATTCCAAGGACAAACAAGCTAATGAACATAGGGAAGAACCTAGAGTGTGAATGAGCGAATCCGGTTGCTCAGATAAAGTATGTATGCTCTTCATGAAGGTTGTACTATTCTCATACTGTGAATGTGAGAGGATTTCCTACTATGTCATTAGGTGTGTATGACATGTATAACATTTGCCTAAACATAAACAGGAGTAGGCTCAGCAGAATAGAACAGAAGCAGTGGTGCCTCTGTGGATTGTCCTTGACAGGTATAGGGATCAACTGAGGGTATTTGAGTACAGATGGGCTAAGGAATGTTGGAGGCAAACAAAATGCAGAATACTGAGAAAAATACCCTCAAGTTTACTCTGAGGCTTTAACATGTCTTAAAAATGTCAGCAGTAGGCACCTAAACTCATATGAATCTATGTCCTTTTCCCTTTATGCTTGTACATAATGAATGATTCTACAAGTTTTTTGATAGCTGTACTAGTGCAATTTAATCATCTGTGTTTTAGTTATTTGACAGCTTAATTCCAGATGACCAAAAATGTCAGTTGGCCCAGTGTGAACAAATATTACTGCCAGATGTGTAGTCATACCCACATGTGTGCATTATATCCAGCTAGCAGCATGTGTGAATCTTGCTTGAGAACAGCTGTGAACTGCCAAAGCATATAAATTTTGAGTGAAATTTGCCTCAAATGGTTACTTAGAAGCATGAATAAGACCTCTATATGTCTAAGGGTTTTAAGGAATAGAGATTTAGGGTGGAAAAGTAAAATAGAACAAAACAAACAAAAAGAAAACATAATCAATAAGAAATAAACAAACAAGCAGAAACTAAAGAAAACTTTTCCAAATACATTAGGAAATGGAAAATGAAGAAATAATCACTTCCTGTCCCTGTCCATTAGCTCTCCCTCATTCCTATGCAGTTACCATTGAGGATAATCAAGAGATTTAAAGATGACATGAAACTTGGCATAAAGGACATTAAATTTAAAATTACTGGAAGAACATTGGATAGTCAGGAATCACTGTTTATGGTCTAGTCTCCAAGATCAAATTTTGTAGGAAGTATTCATCTGTTTTTACTCTACATTCTTCTATATTTAACTCTTAGCAGACATGACTAGCTGATTGCTTTGTACCACATAGCAAAGAGCAGACCAGACAATTACTTTTAACTGACTGTGTTGATAACCTCTTCTCCTTATCTTCCCCTTAAAATCACATACACAGGGGAAAATGTTCTAGAATAACTCAAGTTTGTTATTTTCCTTTTTTAAAAATCATATATAAGTACAACTCGAGGTTTTCTATTATTTGCTGGCAGAGGGAAGAGTTCAGTTGGTAGAACACAAGTGCACCACCCAATCACTGAACTTCATGTGATATTTTGGGTCTTCTGACAGCTCTCCCTGTTACCCCATTTATTGCCCATACTCTTTCCCTATTCCCTTATAGGAATAAGGATCTTCAACATGCCCCAGGTAAGAGATTATAACCCATGTCACAGACTTTCCCTCACATTCTGCTACAATATACCAAGAAGCCGAAGATACCCATATACAAGTCCATGAGCTTTGCAGGTTCTGATATACAACCTGAATAGAAGGAACCATACTTGCTGCTGCTAAGAGTAGGCAAGTAGGAATTTGGGGGATCATTGTGTAGGGGATGGAGTGGGGCAGTGATTCTTATACACTTTGGTGCATACAAAATACTTGGAGATGTTGATAAAACATAGATTTTAACACAATAGATCTGGGTGGAGGCTGAGATTTGTTTTTAGAAAAGCTCCCAGTTAATGAAGATGCTACTGGTTCACTGGGTAAAATAATAAAGGACACATGTTATGATTTGGATGCGAGGTGTCCCCCAAAAGCTTACATGTGAGACAATGCAGGAAATTTCAGAGGAGAAATGATTGGGTTGTAAGAGCCTTAACTCAATCAGTCATTTAATACCTTTAGGGATTAATTGAAGTGGTAGGGTGTGGTTGGAGGAGATTAAAATTGGGGCCTGGTTTTGGGATATATATTCTTGTATTTGGAGAGTGAAGTCGTCTCTCTCTCTCTCTCTCTCTCTCTCTCTCTCTCTCTCTCTTTCTCTCTTTCTCTCCCCTTCTCTTCCTGATGATGTGAGTAGCTTCCCTCTGCCATGTTCTTCTGCTATGATGTTCTGACTCACCTAGAGCCCCAAGGAATGGAGTCAGCCCTCTATGGACTAAAACCTCTGAAACTGTGAGCCCTCAAATAAACCTTTCCTCCTCTGTAATTGTGCTAGTCGGGTCATTTAGTCATAGCCTCAAAAAAGCTGACTAAAACAGCACAATAGTTCCATATTCATTGGTGGGATATTGGAGGTACTCTGGTTACATATATTTAACTGTTTACCCTTTTAATGATATGATTTAAGGCCACAATTACTTAGTTTATTGCATTTTAAATTCAGTTTTTGAAGATTTAATATGACAAAAGCAAAACAACATTTGCATTAGCAGATTTCAGCTCTGTTAAACTCAATGTCACATTTTTTATGAAAATATTTTGTAATACCCCATTTCCAAGGATGAAATAAACTTCATAGAATATGTAGAGATATATAATTTTTTAAAATACCAACACTGTAGCATAATTATAATGCAAAGAAAAATAAAAAAATATTTATTATAACATGATGAAAATGTGATATGTAAATTGATAGGCACAATTACAGAAACAGATATAATGAAGTAGGCAAAAGCTTACACTTGTTTGAAGAATTATATTATCCAGATTAAGACTGTGTGTTTTATTGACAAGATAAGCAACAGCATTGCTATTGATAATGTATTTTTTCCAAAATGATACACCCTTTCTTCTATTTGCCTGGTATTTGCATTCCTGGAAAATTCAGAATATATAAAACTCATGCCAAAAAATAGTTTGCATTTCCATTATAAAACAGAGTTAGCTTCTTGGCCCAGATTCTTATAATCTTTTGCATGTGTCAATGGCCTGTAGGATTTGCAACTGAAAATGTGTTCAAAGGATTATAAACAGTCTGACCTCAGAGTCGATCATAACTTGAAATTAAACAAGATATTCAGGTAATGTTTGAAAAATACTATTTTATGATATTTTGGACATTCAAAAACCAAACCAGATGAAAAAATAATTCTTTATTACAAGGATACTGTCAGCATTGCAAGAAATCTGTTCTCCCTGGTTGTTCACTTGAGGCTGGAAAACTCATACACCATTGTTTTAAGAACTAAAAACATGCTCTAGACTGCTATGTTTCCTTTTTGAAAACCACATTAAATGTGATTCTAAAGAGAATTCTCAGAATCCTAATATCTCTTAATGAGTTATCCAAGTCTTTATTTTTCTGTATGAGACACTGTAATAATATGCATCTCTTAATACCATTTGAGGCAGGATATTGGATGTGAAAGATAATGAGATAAAACACCAATCTTAGCAAATGTATGACTGACTGAACATAAGATTATTTATTTGAATACAAAATATAAATGTTTATAAAATCATAAAAATAAACAAAATATAGAGTATTTTGTTAGTCATCTTTTTTGACTGTGACCAAAGTAGCTGAAATACACAGCATGGAAGAAAATTTATTTTAATTCACCGTTTCAAAGGTTTTGGTCTGCAGTTGACTGGCTCCGTTGCTTTGCGCCTGAGGTAAAGAAGAATATAATGATGGAAGGGCATGGCAGAGAAAAGTTTCTCAGCTCGTGGCAACCAGGAAGCATGGAGAGGAAAGTACCAGGGATAAGATACAGTCCCAAGGTCATGCCCCCAGTAAGCTAATTTCTTTACCATGACCCACCTGCGAAGAGTTTCCAACTCCTCGCAGTGGTCAATTCAGATTATTAATCCATTAAATACATTAATTTGTGATGAGTTTTGAGTCCTTAGGATCCAATCATTTGCACAAATCCCTGCCTCTGGCCTTTGTTGCATTGGGACTGTCTTCAACATATGACCATTTGGGAGACATTTGAGATCCAACATAACAAATATGTCAGAGGTACAATTTATCACTGAGCTTTATCGGGTTATTAAAAGATGATTACATAATACTGAATTGTCAGAAATTACTAATTAATTTACCTAGTAACTTTTTTTAACCAATTCAAAGGCTTAAAATATAAAGCAAGAACTCAACGATACCCCAGTTTGATGGTTGACATGCAATGCCTACCAGGAGTATAAAACTAGGAATTTTAAATGAGAGTATTAAGCCAGATTTAAGTAGAAACACACTGTTTTAGTGTCAGGATACAAGTTTGAAATTGCAGTCTGAGAAAACAATGCTTCTCAGCGCTTTTAAATTTTTCATGCTAAAATGTGGGCCTAGGAAATCTCAAATAATCCAAAGTTGTTATTAAGTAATATATCAAGATATTTGTTTAAAAACTTTTGATTTTGTTATGGTATCAGTAGTTAATTTATTTTTTTAAACAGAGTGAGATAATCCTTTATCAAAGGAAAATACTTTACCTCCTTAGAAATTTTGAAAATCTTTTATTCATATTTTATTCTGTACTACTATGAATTTGGCAATTTGGTAAACTTTATATAATGCAGTAATGTGTGTACATTTGAAAAATATATGGTGAAAAATATGTGCTAACTTGGTGGTTACATGTCTATGCTATTAAAATATGGAAATATCTTAATAGTAGCTTGGTGTTATGCTTATATTGCCAGAAAAGATACTAATATATAATAATATATAAGAAAACCACACAATTTCAATACCCTGTTTAAATAGATCATGCTGTCACATTCAGTAAAACCTTAATCAGTGGAATTCTAGCATTTTGAAGAGAAAAAAAAAATTCATGGAAACTTTAAAAAGTCTTTCTTCCTGTTAGTCATTGTAAATAATATGAAAAGATTGTAATTGTTTTTTCACCATTTATAAGGATAAGTTGAAGTATATTATCAGGTTGATGTATTCCATATTTCAGAAGTCATATAAAACATTGAGTAGTTTTAGAAGAAAACTGAATCCCAATAGAAAGGAGAGTATGACTTTTTGATAGACAAAGAATCAAGTGCACTGGGAAGCTGTACACTCAAATGCTTCCTCCAAAACTGTATCCCACGTGATTCCATCCACTATGCTGATAGTTTAAAAGCTACATGGTGTTTTAAGGTCCTTAACCAGAATGTCTATATTTTTCAAGTCTCAAAATTCCAAGGACTAGAAAATCATCTTGGCATAGAATATCCACTCAGTAAATATTGCTTTAACAAGTAAGAATAGTGTTTCTTTCTTTGACTGAAATCAATCTACCTTATTATATTTTTAATTTCCCTCTTAGGTCCTAAGGTAGTTTATAATGTATTGATTTTCTAACATAGAATTTAAATAAGGACAAGGCTTACTTTATTCACCAATAGAAAACAAAATATGAGAAATAGAATAGTTTTAAGAAAATATTTTATTACAAATTAAAGATTTCAAGTACATTCTGATTGCTTAATTATTATGACTGTAAATAAAATTATTTCCCTATATCAAAAGAGGTAAAAAAATTCCAAATGACCATAACATGCAAAATTCTTTTGACGATTTTTTAAAAATTGTCATTGCTATCATTTTTATAAAGGGGAAAATATTAGGAAAGTATAAATGCACTTAGATTGAAAACATATTTACAAAGCCAGTGCATTTTAAAACATCTATGTTTCAGGAACATTCATAAAATAAGTGTTGCAGAATTTGTTTTCCAATTTAACTAATTATTTTAACAATTATTTATTAAGCATCTACTGTGGATCAGGTACTCTTCCAGGATTGTATAAGGAGGTTGATTAAGTTAGGACCCCATGTATTGAGAGTATATAAGAGTATTAAGTATATAATTCTTGAAATATTTTCTTGAAGAAATAGGAGAACTGAAAAACATTTTCTCTTTTTGAAGTTTAAGTTTCATAGTGAAGGGAAAGGAAAAAAAAATGAGAACAAGAGTTACAGAAGATGATCATTGCAGTATTATTCACAATAGCCAAAATATTGAAACTACCTAAAAATCTGTTGACACATGTATGGAATATTATGTAGCCTTTAAAAAGGAGGTCCTTTCATAATAATTTAGGTGAATTTGGAGGTTATTATGCTAATTGAATTCAGCTAGAAAAGGAAAATAATGTATGATCTCACTAATGAAAAACCTAAAAAATGAAATACATAGAAGCAGATAATAAAATGATAATTATCAGGGTGGGGAAATAAGAGAAGTGTGGAGATGTTAGTCAAATATTCACAAAGTTGTAGCAATAAAGGATGAGTTAGTCTAGAAATGTAACATACCTAATGGTACTTCTTGTATGCTGGAAATTTGGAAGTCTGTTGCTAGGTGTTTTACAGTTATTAATTGGATATATATAAATTTTGTTCTTACAAGATCATTTTGCTGTTCTGTTGCATGAACATGAGTGCACAATGGGTAAAAGACATAGGAGCTTTTCTGCCTTCCTGGATCAAGGAAAAGCTCCTCCACCTTTATAACAACAAATATTAATTATTAGTATTATGAATATTATGGCATCTCTGTTTGGTCATCCACATAATTAGGAAATCTCTTTTCTCTGGATGATTCCTACCATTTTCAAAGTATCTTTCATCTTTAATCCAAGTTTTCTGATCTTGTGCTGCTAAATTTATAGAGATTACCAGTAGTTTTCTACTGCAATTCTAATCTGCAGCGTGGTTTATTCTCTTTCTGCACATCCTGCTAATCTTTTAATAAAATAAGATCCTCAAAGAGTTCACCTGTATGATACTAACTTATAAATTGAAGAAAGGAGCCCATTTAGCTTTATCATTTTTTTTCTCAAATCTACAAAACTCAATACATAGTAGAATCATCTTTCTTTGAAAGAATACATTGGTTAATGATTTTTGAGGACTTCAATACCTGTTGAACTTTAAAGGTCCCCTTTTATCCTTGCATGATCTCCACATACCTACTACAAACATGTGGGTACTTATCTACTACATCCCTTCCTTGGTAGTTTTACTGCACATTCACATTCTGTGATACGTGGGCATAGTTTTTCACTTAGGTGAAAGATGTTATTTTCTTTCACTAATATAGCTTTTGTGTTTACTTTTAAAAGTGTGAAGGGTCAAAAACTATGCTACCATCTTGATTGAAAGGTATCATTACTCGTGGTTGAAGTATTTGAACTGCATTTCCTGTGTATCTTAAAACTGAGGAGTTTGCATGTTTAATATAGTTTATATGTCTTATTTTTCCAGTTAATTTTTAAAATTTTGTAAAACAAAACTATTGCTATATTTTTAGAATGCTTTAAATTATATTAACTGAAAATATTACTAATCAACCTAAACACAAAAGATGCTTCCCATTTCATTGCAGTAACATCATATCTTTATTTGAATAGGTCATGTTCTAATACACCTAGGTGCTAACTTTATTTTCTTATGAAGCTATAGTAGAAAACTTTTTCATTCAGACTAATTCAACATCTGGGCAGAACAGTAAAATGCATTAATAGAATATCTAGACCATGCTAAGAACTCAATATAGATTCATGATAAATAACATGCATTTCCCTTTCATTTTCCATCACTCTTTTCTTTGTACATGTAGAATATCAAAGGCATTTGTGAAATCGCTGATGCTTTTGATTTACAAATGTTCCATGCCTATAAGATGGAAGGTGAAGAAGTTCTTTCCATTATGCATTCAATATTTATTTATGTGAAAGTAATGTGACCAGGAAACAAACTGGAACTTAACGTTTGATCTGATATAAGACAGTCATAAACAAATATTTTCTCCGATCATCATTTCCATTAAAATTCAATTCTAACAATAAAAAAGAAACAAACATACCAGTTAATATTTTTACAAAATATAAATACATGTGATTACATTTAAGTGAAAGATGGCAGCAAAGATGGAAACTATAGATTTTAGTATTTTATATCTTCCTTTTTTAATGAGCAGAGTTAGTGTAAATTTTCAGGGAAGGTAGACATATATATGATGTAGAGCATCAATTTTATTTAAGCAAAAGTACAGCCACCATTCAGTGATTTTTTTAGCCCAATTTTATCTTAATTCTGTGAAACTTCTCTTATTATATTTTCAATTTTTTTTTGGTATCAGGGATTGAACAAAGGGTTGCTTTACCACTGAGCTACATCCCCAGATCTTTTGTGTTTTCATTTTTGAGACAATCTCACTAAATTGTTGAGGGACTCACTAAGTTGCTGAGGCTGACCTCAAAGTTGTGATCCTCCTGCTTAACCTCTGAAGTCACTGGGAATAAAAGTGTGCACCACCACACCTGGCATTTATTATATTTTCTTTTGTTATAGTCTAATGACACTTGAGAAAATATTGATTATAAGCCTAAATGTAAATATTATGAATTTTATCTAATTAGATTAAATACTGTATATTTTATACATATTAGTATGGAAGAGAATGATGCAAAACTGCCTCTTGGAAGCTTGGAAGCATCTTGGAAGAGCCAGGAAAAAAAAATCATGTGAAAATACACAATTTTTTGGTCAGATTTACAGATGTTGCCACCTCATGGTTTTATGCTTTCAAAGACAAAAATAAAGAAAAGAAACCCAGAAAAATAAAAGAAAATGCAGAAAAAGAAATGGTGCTTATCTTTTGTGAATACTGTAAGAGACTTATAAATACATACACAATCAATTTGATGGGAAATGATGGTACCCAGTTTTTTATCAAATAAAAAGCAACTTTAATGTTTTTTCACTTGTCTGTATGTAGGTAGTTCACCATCTGTCAAATGTCTTAAAGGGAACATGAATATGGAATATGTGCAGGATGTGAGTACACCCTATTTACAAAACAAATTGGCAGATTGCATTTGGCTTATTCTGGGAAACCCAAATAAATATGTTCCTTTAAAACTTCATTGATTCTATGTTAATGAACTAAAACAGAACAGTATTAAAAACATAAAAGATGAAGCTAAACACAAATATTAAATCTGGAAAACCTTAGGTGGTGAGTTTTTAAAGTGAGTTTAATTGCATGTTTCATAAATATTTTTGTCTCCAAAATTATGTCACTCTTGGAAAAACTTCAAATTAAAAGGAGTTGTTCTGTACATATATTATCCAAAAAACTTCATTAATGCCAGAAATGTTGGCTTTTTTGTTTGTTTCAAGATTTAATGCTTTCTCTAGCATAATTGGACCAGAAAATTAAATGCTTGGAATCCAACAAGGGTTTGAATAAATTGTGTAAATAGTGACTCTTTTGTTAAAAATTAAGACCTCAGGAGATGGGAAGATGGCAGATTAAAAGAAGGTTGTTTCCTCCAGCTGCTCCTCAGCTCAAGATTCAAGCAGTGGGAAGACTTCCTCAATAAGATGGGTGACTAAGGGAATTTACTGAAATTCAACATTGGACAGTAAAATAACCATAGGGACAATGAAAGTCAGAAACTTTGAGCATAATATAAAAAATTATATGTTAAACATGTGCCAGCTTAGCTAGCTGGCAACAGTGTTCGCTCTACCAGCCAACTCAGAGAAGAGGGGGAGCACAGGCAGAGAGAGGAAAGTGCAGCAAATGAAACTGCCTTGTAGAACCTGTGGAATAGATAAGGAAGCTGAGCTAACTCACCCAGAGATGGTAGAGGAAGTTGTTGAGTGAAAAGTAACCAAAATCGCTCAACCATTCAGCAGAGAGTCCTGGCAGGAACCATCTTTATGTGGCCATGAAGCGGTGGGAAGAGGTGGGAGATCTGAAAGCTCCTAATGGAAGTTGCCAGTCTGCCCCAGCAGTCGCCCATTGTGGGATGCATAGCATGCCTGATCCAACATGACTAAAATAAGTGCCGGGAGGATTGTAAGGTGATCCAGGCTGGGACACTGAGGGGAGTTGTTCCCTTTGTTGCTGGTGTCCCAAATGAGCAACTGGGAAGACACCAGGAACTGGTAAAACAGGTACATTCGCATTCTCCATCTGATCTTGGCTAATTCAAATCCATGGGGGTTCAAAATATATGAGACCTGTAAAGGTTTAGACCCATTCCCCCAAGACTGGAATATTTAGGAAGTCCTTGAGAATCAGAAGTTCAGCATAGATTGGCCTCTGCCCAGCAACATAAGGAGTGGATATAATCTCAAATACCCTCTGACAGAGGTCCACAGGACATTCAGAATTAAAGTCCAGCTGCTGGAACTTCTAGTTTAGAACTCTGCATGAGCCTCACTCTGGGAGTACATCAGTTGTCAATACTCCCCAACCTATCCTGTCCTACACTGTGAAGTAGAATGCTGAGAACTGCTGCAACCAACTTTGATTCCAGGTCACAATGGCTGGCAGCATGGTGAGAAACACAAAGAAGTTGGATTTAGCAAACCCTTGATCCAAGTGTCGCAGACCCCAAAATTAAAGATGAAATAGGAAAGCAGCATAAGAAATAAATCATCATCCTTGCCAATAGTTTTGACCACCTCAGCAGAAACAAGTCCTTTATTTCTCATTAAGAAATTTTTTTGTTTAGGAACTGGTGTTGTTGCTCAGTTTATAGAATTCCTATCCCATTCTTCTTGTTGTGATTATTATTAGAGTGGATGACTTAGTTGACACCTGCTGTTTAATGTCTGACCTCGTTCACAATTCTCTACTATTGGTGCTGATGTTGCATGCTGACCTCATCAATCCTCTTAAGTTGGTAGTTAGTGTTTCAGATGCCCAAGTAGACACCAGAAACTGATTGCTAACATCATTGTTATTCCCTCCTCTCCTGTTCTCAAAGAGGGACTGGGAAGTAAGTGGGACACTACAAGCTCGCAGAGTAAAGATCCTGCTACTGAGCAACCCTCACAACTCAGCCAAGTAACAGCAAACCTCACTCCACACACAAAGAAGCCCCACTAACACTCCAGCAATACTTCAAAACAACAAAACCCCCCAAACAATAAACAGACCTTAAATAAGAATACCTGAGGGAGACCTAAGTTTCTACTCTTGGACATCTACTTGTACAGCAAAAACAGTGAAGACACTAGAACAAAACAAAACAAAAGATACTAAAGGATACATGTATGAAAGAAAAAAAAGAAAGAGAAATCATCTCAACAGATGTGAAAGTCCAAGCCATCTTTCCATACAAGGAAATAGGTCAATTTCCTCACAAAATTCACAATCTCCCAAAAAGGAAAATCACAGATATAAGAGTGGATGAAATTCCAGAGAAAGATTATAAAATGCTGAATATTAAGATGCTCAGTGAACTAAAGCAATACCTATGGAACCAATTAAGAGGGCAAATACAGGAGGTGAAAGACCATTTCCTTAGAGAAATAGAGTTAGTGAAAAGAAACCAATCAGAACTATTGTAAATGAAAGGCATAATTAATCAGTTTAAAAATTCATTGAAAAATATCACCAACAGAATAGATTGCATAGAAAATAGGACTTTAGACCTAAAATGGAGATAAATATTCACATACAGGGGGAATATAGAACTCCCAATAGATAAGATCAGAAAAAGATACATCATAATCCAAAGGCATAACAGAAAATAAGGAAAGAATATTAAAAAACTGCAAGAGAAAAATGTCAGGTCACATTTAGAAGCAAACCAATAAGGCTCACTGCTAACTTCTCAAACTAGACCCTAAAATCAAGGAGGCTTGGAATGAGATATTCCCAGCCCTAAAAGAAAACAATTGCCATCCAAGATTGCCAAATTCAGTAAAGCTCATCTTTCAGAATGAATGAAAAATAAAAGCATTCTATTATAAGGATAAATGAAAAGAATTCATGGTCATTAATCCAGCATCACAAAAGATAATAAAGATACACTACACACAGAGGAACTCAAAAACAAAATCCAAAGGTCCCATATGGATGACGTTCACTAGAAGAGCAACTAACTAAATGAAAATCAAGACTGAATTAAATATAGCAAGCAAACCAAAATGGCAGGAAATAGCAAACTTATGTTCAGAAGTACATGAAATATAAGTGGTTTCAACTCCTCAATTAAGGGACATAGATTAGCAGAATGGATTTTTTAAAAAGAATCTTCCGATATGCTGTTTGCAAGAGATTCATCTCATTAGGCATACACATCTTTGGGCTGAAAACAAAAGACAGAAAAAAATATTACATGCAAATAGAGTTAAAACCAGGAAGGAATAGCTATTCTTATATCTGACACACCAGATTTCAAGGAAAAATTAATCAAAAAAGACAAGACCTCTGCATACTGGTAAAGGGAACAATTCAGCAAGATATAAACATAGTAATATCAACAAAGATATTTCTTTTATCTCAATAAAAATATTTCTGACCTAAATAATGCTATAAATCAAATGGATCTAATTGAGATCTATTGAATATTTCATGATAAAACAATCTAAAAAGACCCATATCAAGCAATGAACTTGAAGCAGCAATTAAAAGCCTTCAAACAAAGAAAACCCCAGACCAGATGAATTCTCAGTCAAGTTCTACGAGACCTTTAAAGAGGAACTAACACCAATCTTTCTCAAATTATTCCACGAAATAGAAAGGGAGAAATATTACTGAATAAATTCCATGAAGCCAATAACCCTGTTACTAAACCAAAGACACATCAAGGAATTCAGACCAATGTTCCTGATGATGCAAACTCCTTAATAAAATACTAGCAAATGGTATTAAAATGCACATTATGAAGTTAGTACACCATGATCAATTGGGTTTTATTCCATGGATCATATGCAAGTTAATAAATGTAACACAGCGCATAAATAGAATTAATGACAAGAATCATATGATCGTTTTAATAGAAACAGAAATGGTCTTTGATAAAATCCATTACCTACTCATGTTAACAATGCTGGAGAAACTAGGGATAGAAATAACTTACCTCAGTACGGTAAATGTTATATGTGAGAAACACAAAACCAACATCACACTGAATGGAGAAATACTGAAAACATTTTCTCTAAAATCAAGAGGAAGTAAAGGAAGTCTTCTCTCACCACTCCTATTAGACATAATTCTTAAAACTCTAGTCAGAACAACCAGGTAAAGGGAAACAAATAGGAAAAGAAGATGTCAAATTATCTCTGTTTGATTATGACATAATCTAATATGTAGAAGACCCCAAAACACCCACCAAAATACTTGTAGAGCTCCTGAATGAATTCAGCCAAGTAACAGGATAAAAGATCAATATTCATAAATCAATAGCAGCTTTCCCATTCTCTAATGGCGATTCTGCTGAGAAAGCAATCAGGAAAATTTTCACATTGACAATAACCTAAAAACAACAACAACAACAACTATAATTGCAAATAAATATAACAAAGAAGATGAGAAACCTCTACAATGAAAACTATAGAACACTATGGAACTATAGAAGAAAGAAATTGAGGAAGACCATATAAGATAGAAAGCCTCCCAGGTTCTTGGATAGGAAGAATTAACATTATCAAAATGTCCATGCTACCAGAAGCATTATACAGATTCAATACAATCCCCATCAAAATAGCAATGACATTAATAGTACTAGAAAAAATTCACTTGGAAGAATAAAAGACCCAGAATAGCCAAATCAATTCTGAGATGAGTGATGCTGGATGCATCACAATATCTGATCTCAAATTATATTTCAGAGCTATAGTAGCAAAAACAGCACGTTATTGGCATCAAAATAGACATGAAGACCAATGGAATAGAAGACAAGAGACAAACCCACATAGTTTCTGTCATCTCATACTTGACAAAGATGCCACAAATATATGTTGGAGAAAAGACAGTCTTTTAAACACCTGGTGCTAGGAAAATGGGATATTTGAATGTAGAAAAATGAAATTAGATCCTCATCTTTTTGAAATCAACATAGATCAAAGAATTAGACCAGAATCTCTGCAACTGCTATAAGAAAACATAGAGCCAACACTCCAACCTATTGGCACAGGTACTGATTTTTTAACAAGATCCTTAAAGCTCAAAAACTAAAACCAAGAATGAATAAGTGGGATGGCACCAAATTACATGATAAAGGAAATGATTAAGAACATTAAGATTGAACCTACAAAATGGGTGAAAGCTTTAGCAGCTATTCTTCTGCCAGAGGATTAATATCCAGAATATATAAAAAAAACTCAAAAAATAATCCAATCAATAATTGGGCAAAAGAACTAAACAGACATTTCTCAGAAGAGAAAACACGAATGTCCAACAAATTATGAAAAATGTTCAACATGACTGGCAATCAGGTAAATGCAAATCAAAACTACATTGGGATTCCATTTCACTCCTGTTAGAATGACATTTATCAGGAATGCAAATAATAATAAATGTCAGTGAAGACGGGTTGGAAAAAGGTGCATTCATACATTGTTAGTTGGACTGTAAATTAGTATAATCACTCTGGAAAGCAGTATGCAGATTCTTCAACTAGGAATGAAATCACCATGTGACCCACCTACCACTCCTTGGTATTTATCCAAAGGGACTAAAATGAGCATGCTATAGTGATGATATAGCTAGAATTCACTACAGCCAACTTATAGAAACAACCCAGTTGTCCATCAACAGATGAATGGAAAATAATATGTGTATATACATACTGGAATTTTACTTAGTTATTAAGAAGAATGAAATTATGATATTTACTGGTAAAAACTGGAACTGGAGAACATGATGCTATGTGAAATAAATCAGACTCAAAATCAAGGGTCAAATTGTTTTTTTTCATATGTGGAAGTTAGAAGAAAGCAAGGGAAAAAATGGGTGGTGATGGTTGAATCTCACCAGGATAAAAAGAAGATCAGGGTATTAGAAGAAGGAATTAATGGGGAGGAGAAGGGAGAGGAAAGAGGAGAAAATACCAAATAAAAAATTTTGCTACATACATGTATAAATATGCCCCAGTGAGTTCCATCTTTATGTATATCTTTATGTATATTATGTATAAAAAACCAGTTAAAATAAATGATTTAAAAAATAAACACCTCAAAACCATCAATTAAACTTTCATGTATTCATTCATTTTTTATTTTTTCTATGCAATCTTTTGCCTTTATTTTTAATTATTTATATTTATACTTTAATCTTTAATTCATCTAGAATATATTTTTGTATAAGGTATGAAATTAAAATAAAAATAAAGAGTTTACCAGTGCCATTTATTAAATGTGATATTCTTCTAAAGAATATCATATTATTCTTCTGGATTCCCAGTTGAGTTCTAAAGATTAATTTGTGTTTTTTTTTCTGATAGCTGTATAGACATATAAGTACATGCTTGTTTATATATATATATATATATATATATATGTATACACATACACATATACATGTGCACACATACATGCATTGGCAATATATACAAAATATACAATGTATATCTTGTTACATAATATGATATAATATAATATAGAATGCATTCTAAATTAAGAAGTGTTCAAAATGATATATGAAGAATGCTTAAGCCTCTTTGACACATAGTGAAATCTTAAAATTTTTTTTTTTTTTTTTTTTTTTTTTTGCGGTACTGGGGATTGAACCTTGCGCTTGCCTTGTGCTTACAAGGCAAGCACTCTACCAACTGAGCTATATCCCCAGCCCCTTAAAACTTTTAATTACTATTTCTTTAAATTTTTTTATAAATTAATTTGAGGTTCCTTAAGGCAGTTAGGCATTGGATACACAGTGAAAGACACCATCTTCTGAAAATTTTGTCAACGTTTTAATCTTGATGTCATTTTCTATTACTTCATTAAGGTATAACCAATATAGAATAAATTTAGTTAAATAGGTATTATACATAATATATCTATGATAATATCATAATCAAATTACCACAATTGAGATAATGAATATATACCACTATCAAAATGCTTTTTGTCACAATAGAAATGCCCTTAATTTACATTTCCCAGAAAAATATGTAATGCTTTATGTCCTATGTCTTGGTTTAATTTTATTTTTTATGAGGTGAAGTCCAGCTTCTTTTACTCAACATAACTGTTTTAGATTCATTCAGGTTGTTGAGTAAATCAATAGTTCATTCCTTTTTTATTGCTAGGAATTATTTTTTCTTCCTGATTTCAGCTTTATTGTAAAGTTGCTATTGACTTTCATGCATAAGTCTGTTTATACTTTTTCTTATTTTTTTCCTGCTTTGCAGGACTCACTTCCAGGTCCTGTACAATGTAAGTTAGAGTTTCATATATTTTGTGCAAATTTTTAATTATTTCAGGCAGAAGGGTAAATTCAATTTTAATTATTTCATTTTAGCTCAAACTGTGTCATTATTCCATAGTATTTTCTTTACTAATTCACCATTGATTTCCAGTTATTGGTCTCCTTTGAACCACAGGGAATGCTCCCTTCACACAGCAATATTTTTTATACTTTGTCAATTATTCTTTAAGTTACACATAAAATGTTTCTACTACTTCACTGAAACTTCATACATTGATGGGATTAAACTATTAAAGTAATAGAAAATTTCACTAACAGGGACCAAAAATACATGGAAAATTATTCTTTAATCACAATTCATGAGGTTAAAAATAGTTTGCAGATTCAACAATGCTATTTAAATCCCTCACATTAAATCTTCATACTTCACTGGCACCACGACATTGAACTTTTTTCTTTGATCTTATCGTCTCACAAAGGCAATATGGTGACTGTCTATATGGTGTTTTCTCCCTTCACCTTGTGTAAAGAGAGGATGAGGTGGAAAAGAGGCAAGAAATAGAGAATATCTTTGTTACTGAACATTCTTGTAGTTCAAGAGAAACTATGTTCCTAAATCCCTCAGTGCTACATCTTCTACACTGAGCATTATCTAGTTCACATGCCAACCCTAACAGTGTGGTGGGTCCCACTTTTGAATACTGGAGAGTAGAAGTTAATCAATGAAAAAGGTTTAGGACATGCATATGTGTAGCCACCTATTAGTGAAATTTAAAAGGAAGAAGCTAAATATAATTAACTGGAATGGGCTCTTCTTTCTCATTTCTTTTAAACTTCTAACACAATATTTGGGCCATGAGGGATTTACTAAATATATTTCACCTAAATATCTGCCAAGTAGAAAGAAATCTCTTAGGAAGTATCCTAGACAGATGCAGAATTAGTCTTTGCTTATAAACTTAAACTATAAATATTACTTATTATAGTAATGTACTAAAAAGAAAGGTATAAAAAAACATTTCCTAGTGAACATAACCCAGGTTAATTCCACAAATATTTGAAGGAGGCAAGAAGTGATTTCTGATGTAACAAATGAAGAATGAGGTACAGGATATGGGGTTATTAAATCTGCTATCAGGTGAGGAAATTGAGCAATTTTTTTTAGAGCAAGTTGTACTCGAATATATTTTGAGGATGACAAATGAACTAGAAAGGATGTGGTGTTTCGATAATCATGGGTACTGAAGTGTAAAAAATGCTACAAGCATTATTGTCTGCAAATAAAATATGTGCTAGAGAACAGTACATATATGTGAGGAGATAAGGTTAGACAACTAGTCATTGATGAGTTTCTGGAAGGTCTAATGTATCCCCTGGTATACGTAGACATTTACAGTAAGGCAAAGGATTGGGGAATGAGCAAAGGAAAACACGGACTATTGTGAGAAATGATGACAAATTTCTCAGCTAGGTTGTGTCAGTGGGAATAGGATAAGATAAACTTGCAGTTTATTTGAGAATTATTATAGACTATAAAATATGGTGAATATATTCAAAACAAACTGAAAATATTTGATGACATATCATATGTGATGGTGAGGATTTTAGGTTTTTTTTTTTTTTTCCTGGAAATAAAAACCTGAAACAAGTGCATATGTAAGAGTATGTGTTATGGCTAAGCAGTGATGTCATCCTGGAGAAATGGAATAAAAGCATGGAGAAAGAAATGTAGAGAGAGAGTTATCATAATGATGACCCATTGACTTGGCCTTCCTTGTGGTCAACTGGGCACATGGTCCTTTAGGACCATCAAAGAAGCACCATGTAATATATCTTTAAAATGTGGTGGATGGAGAAAGAGTTAGTCATTTATCTATTAAGTCACATTCCCTATCGCTCAATGGTTAGCCCATGTGTGATGAACTCGCTGACTGTTCATTCATGGACACAAAATATGCTACTATGGCATTCCACATCAGTCGAGATAGCTGGAGATGTGACACAAGAGATTCTTCAGCATGGAAATAGGGAAAGGTAATTTAAAGCTGATTGAAAACTTCACAAAGACTGAAATAAGAGAAAGGTCAGTAAGACCAAGAGAATCTGAAGTGATAATAAGAGGTGTCAAACTTAGTAAAGAAGAAAAGCGCACTCGTCGCATATTGAATCTGAAAGCCTCAAAGAGCATCAAATTGACATGAGAAACTAATATACGTATGTAATAAAATTGGAGTATGGGAATATGTAGTTTTATCATAGGCAGCGTGGCTGACACTCTAGCAGCTGAGTTGAAGACAGGAAGGAGGCAAGGCAAAATAGTTTTCCTACTTTTCAAAGTTGGTGAGCTCTTTTTCTTTTTCACTAAAGTTAGTTATTTAGGCTTCTAAACAGTCTTTCTAAGGAAAAGGGGAAAAAAAAGACTTTCAAATCATAAAATGTGCCCATGGAGACCTGTTTTCAGACACTATTTGGGATTCTTTTTACCAAAGAAAGTAATCTTCATAGCAGAACTCCAAGCTTAAAAGTTATTTTGCTTTTAGATTCATCTCTGAATGTTGCTATGCTAAAAGAAACTTTTACAAAACAAGAATAAAGCTTTTAAACTTCACACATAGCCACAGGGATACCTTCCTCATGCATAGCCACGGGGATATCCAGGGCTTTAATGCTGAGAAAAAAAGACAGCAAATCCCTCTACCCATCATGCCACCTGAGGACACTTACTCCACTCTTGCGCGGGCGCGCGCACACACACACACACACACACACGTATGTACCCAGGATAATAGTCTGTAAAAGAGTTGACTAACAACTTGGAGATAATTTTTTTCTTGATACTAACAATTCAAATCACAACAATGATTTGGTACGTTTACAGACAACATTGAAACATATTTTCTCAAATTTTAGGTATTTACTCATTTAATGCATTCTTGAAACAAAAAACCACACAAAATTAAAACTTACAGGAAGTCTCTGGCTTAATTTTCTAATTGCATATGTTATTCAAAACCCAAGACCTTTAGAAAATTCACTTACAGAATGAAGCTAACTATCTATTTAAGTTACCTATTTATCTATAAATTAAAATTAAGTATTCACCAGCTTCTCTGTGAATTCATATCTAAGTAAAATGAGTGTATGAAAACATCTCAAGCAGATAAAGCACAAGTAGATAGTGGGTGATTTGAGGAATTTAAATTCAATGTAGCAGCATTACAGTTAGAAGAAATTTGCAAAGATGAGACTAGAATAAATAAATCCAAATTAGGAGAAATATTTTAAGTCATGTGATGGTACTTTAAATGTCTCTTAAAATCATTGGAAATCACAAAAGGGATTTAATCAATCAATCTGATTGCTTTTAAACCATCATGGCTTGGGATAACCAAGACATTGATGCACATTGGAGTGGGGTTAGGAACAGGAGCCTCAGTGGCAATCTTTTTTATTTATAAACATTATTTTTAATAACTTTTTTTTTTTTTAAATATGGGACTGAGGATCAAACTCATGCCTCACACATGCTGGGTAAGTGCTCTACCACAGAGCCACACCCCAGCTCTATCAGTGGGGGATATTGTGGAGGGAGTTCTATGAAGAGCATTTAAAAGATTCCTTGAATAAAAGTCATGTGACATGGCCACAGAAATAGGCAAAGTCCTTCAGAAATGTAAAACAGATACATTTAAAATTATATCCTCAACTTGAACATATTTAATAATTTAATCACTACCCTTATCACAGCTATCTTACATTCACTTCCATTTTCTCTAATTGACCATGTGTTTCAGTCTTTCAGATCAAGATTACTAAAACATTATTAAGGACAATTATTCTGTTAAAAATAAAAATATGGGTGTATTGCAAAACAATTCTCGTATCTCTACCGGGAAGTAGTAAAGACTCCAATGTTTTAGTCAGTTTTTTCGCTGCTATAACTACAAGACCTGACAAGAACAAATTTAGGAGAAGAAAATTTTATTTAGGGACTCACAGTTTCAGTGGTTGATAGACAGCTCCATTTCTCCAGACTTTAGATGAGGCAGAACTTCATGGTGGATGTGTGTAGTGGAGAGAAGCATTTCACATGATGCTAAAGCAGAGAGAGAGAGAAGAGAGAGAGAGAGAGAGAGAGAGAGAGAGAGAGAGAGTAAGAGAGAGAGAGAGTAAGCTCAACTCATCAAATATAAATCCCAAAGGCATGCCTCCAATGACCCACCTTTTCTAGCCACACCCTACCCACCTTAAGTCACCACTCAGTTAATCCCTATCAGAGGATTAATTCACTGATTGGGTTAAGGCTTTCATAATTTAATCATTTCATCTCTGAATACTTTTGCATTGTCTCACATGAGCTTTTGGGGGACACCTCACACCCAAATCATAACTCCACAGCTTAAAAGACATAGCACTCAACAAATATCCCCTTATTTTAGATGCTAACTGCATAAATAAATTTTCAAGGCACACACAATTCTGACCATAAATTCAGGGTTCCACAAAACTCCTCATGTTTGTTAATTTTGCAGAATTGTGACAGAATTACATCTTTATTTTCATGCATTAATGAATGTCCCCATTAAGTAATGCACATCTACATAAACATGCACTATAGTATATAGGACATTACATGTTTAATCACCACAATATTTCCTCCCACTTGCATATAAGCATGTACATCAATACTCACATAGTACATAAAACATTCAGACATCATCCCACCTCTAACATAATACAACATGAATATCCCTGTCCAATTAACAATCCTTAATTTTACATAGTACATACCCATCACTGGAGGTACATACCCCATTTGAGTCATAAACTTTTCTCTGTTCAAATGACTATCCCAGTCCCAATGGTGGTCTCTTGATCTACCTACCTCTGTGAAATCATCAACCCACCCAATTCGTGTTCCTCTTCTTGCTCTGATCCCATATTAACTTGGGGGTAGCTATCCCTGAAACTTCATCTGGCATCTGGTTCCTACCTCAGAGCCATAAATTGCATAATTGCCCACTCGTTCCCCTTAAGACATCACGATGGATTAGTTTCATTCTAGCCTGTGACCCAACATAACTGCACTGTCATGCCTTTATTGGTTATTTTTGGGGGATTCTTCCACTCACCATTGGCCATCGGAAGCCCTGAATTAAAGGATGAGCATAGGACAAAGAAAACTCTGCCAATATCAACTATTAGCAGAAGCATAAATTAGTTGGGATTTGCAACTGATGGCAGAAATAAGTACCTTAGAAAACAGTATGGCATTTCAACATTACAACATAATTTCACTAATTATACCTAGTAGTTCCACTCGTAGAATCATTCATTATTCCGGAGTAATGACTGATAATGAGCATCAGAATAGATGTTTTAAAGGGAGGTTATCCCCAATGTTCATATTAGAAAAAACAGAACAGTTCAATAATTCAGTTTCTCATTTTTCTATCCATTCCATTTTTATTCCATTCAATTTTATATTGGTATGTAATTGATATTATACAGCAAAGGAAAAATTTTATTGTATCTCACAAGAATAAGAACAACATGTCACAACAAAATGCTGGCAAAAGATACCAAAAAAATCCTATTCAATAATTTCATACACATTAGTAAATTTACAGCAATTTTTATTATATGGTATAATGTCTTACATGTATTTACTCTTAAATAATATGGTGCAGTGATTGTAAATGTCATGTTACCTAGGGATATAGAGGTTAAGTAATTGAGAATTATTCTAAGAGCTTCTAAGATGCAATGCTTTTTCCCCCTTAATAATGGTTTTAAGTCTGTCCAATTTTTAGAATTTTAGTACACTACTCATGAATAGAAAAGGCATCATAGGACACATGTTACATTTCACAATTAAAAAATTAAAAGTTCGATCATTGTGTGCATACTTTGAAATATAATTTTTAAAAAATCTGGTTTTACAATGCAAGTTAAGCAGATAATTTACTTAAGGAGAATAATTGGGTGTGTTGGTTAAAGGATCATTCTCTAGGAATGTACTGCATATTGCAATCGGAATTTTTGGTTCCTGAATATATTACAAACTTAAATAATGTGGAGGGTTTTTTTTTTTTCTAAATTTGGTTTTATAGATATAAGTAGTATCATCACTAGCAGCACTATTTTCCAGGCAAAGTTGTATTTCAAACTTCTCATCCACTTGGTTCACAATGAAATAAACTGGCTTTTATGGAATTTGGAGTTTTACCAATGAACATTTATTCTAATCTTGTATCTTCACATGAATTAAGAAATAAAATTATTTTGAGTAGAATGTAAGTTTTTTATATAAGAGCAGATGTTTATCATTTTCATCCTGGTAAATTCCTTGCTGACAGACTTTATTTTTGTGTTCCTCTTCAATAAAACTACAACAAATGCTACAGAAAAATATGGGATACATTTGCTCTAATTTTTACCAGTTATATAAGCACAGTTAAAATTGATTTAGATTTAAAGTTACTGAGAAAGGTGTTACTTTTTCATTGCTGTTATTCCTGAAGTAAGTTCATATTTGTTCAACCCCAGGGCTGCAAAAACCCCAGCATTACTGTTTACTGGTCCCAGAGAAAAACTCGCAAGACACAATGGAGAGGGTTTGGACATTTTATTACTCCATGCAAGGACAAAATGGAGGGCCACCCTGGTCCACAAACCAGGGGAAAATATAGGGAACTATAATGTAGTTGTATGCTCACTGTGCTGATGGATTTCTTCATATATTTTATAGATACTTTTTTTTTAACCTTATAACTAAGGTTGCTCTGCTTTGATTCCCATCTAAAGACTAAAGACAAGGGAGGTGGCCAGTTCCCCTTCTCCATTTTCTTCATTATCACATTTTTGGAGTCCTTTCTATCTCACTGTCTGGAATCTGGAACAATAATCTTCTTAGGTGCTAATTCATGTTTTACCCCAACACTCCACCTATTCAGTGCCTTGGAAGCCCCTTAATGTCCCTAACAATCTTAAATAACCCACACACCTTTCATGAAGTCCCGGGGACAGGACTGCAGAGGCAAATTGCATGTGTATCCCACAATACACTACAAAGAGAAAGAGCCTATCAGCAGGCAGGTTAAGGTAATTAAGTTAGCAAGTCCATTTTGTCTCATTTGCAGGTTGGGCCCAGCAAGTCCTTGTGCTGCAGTCATAGGGAGCTCTGAGCAGATCCAATGGTCAGTCTGGTTGGCATGACAGCAGCCAGCATTGCCTGGTCCTGGAAAAGTCTACTTGTTGCTAACTTATGGAAAACGTTTAATAGGTACTTATAATGGCAAATCAGCTCCAGGAGGAACTATACAGGCTACTGTATGGTCTTGTATTAGTAAAGTAGCTTGTATATCGTCTTGCCTGGGTTGGTATACCAGACCAATCTATCACTTCAGGTGTAAAGAAAGAGTAAGACACTTCTGGAATATATTCTGTCATAAATTGACATGAAGTGTCCCTTGGATGATGACACAAGAGGATAACACCACCTGCAATCTTGAGGGACAGGTTCCCAACACAGTAGGCTTTACTTATACATTTAGATGTTCTCCCTCATCTTTAGGAGTCAGTAAAGCCAATTACTGGGAATTTACTTATATGATCCGTGACCAGCTAATGCTCTTGTATTGGATGTAATGTCTTGAGGAGCTGGCAAGAAGAAATTGTTACTTGTGTGCCCCAGGGTTGTTTAAGAAATTGTCCAGTAGTTGTGTCCTTTATTTGTAATTTTAATGCTGGTGGCGATAGGTATGCTGACATAGAAATAACTGAAAGCTGCAAGCTACTGATGTCTGAGCTTCTCAGTGGATATTCTCAGGAGTCTCAGGCAGATGAGCAGTCCACCCTGCACAGATTATTTTCAGTATTTAAAGTTTGTTTCAGCAGGTCATTTATTCTTTCAATTAATCTGCTCCTGTTGGATTATATGGCAGGTGGAAAGTCCATAACATGTTTTGATCTTGAGCCCATTGTGTATTTCATGGCCTGTGAAATGAGTTCCTTGTTTACTCTCAATTACTTGTGGTGTGCCCTACACAACGCTCAGTCAGATCAACCCCTTAATAATGACCCTTTGATTGACTGTCTTGCTAAGGATGTCTTGTATTAAGCCCATGACTGTATTCACAAAAGTCAAAGCACATTCAGCCCCTTTCAGGGTCAATACAGTTGAACTTCCATCACTGAGGAGAGATATCACCTCCTTTGATATGCTCCTATGTGACATCCAGTGGTCCTTGGGTAGCATTGAGAGCAGGAAAGTTGGTTCTAACATGCCGTAACAACTGCCATCTTTATGGGCAGTCTCCAGCAGGTCACAGTTGCTCACATAGTTTTTTGTCCTGCATTCTTTAATTCACAACACAGTGAATCAAATTTAACTCACAACTGGGCCTTCCTCGGGTCACCTTATTTTTGCTGGTTGCATGACCATGACTAGTGCTTTTCTAATGATGAACTCCACAGCAAGAAGGGTAGCCCAAGTAGCACACGGTCATTTTTCCAACAAGCTATGATGTTCTTCTGCCCCTCCCTGTGACCAAAATCAAATGGGGGTCCAATGTCCTTTAATTTGCTGCTGTAAACTCCATCCAAAGTTGTCTTTCTGGAGTGACATGGGTGGTAAGCTCAGCAGGTTTTCATGTGTCTAGTGTCCCAAAGCTTTGTGTCTGCTTTACTGTTTATTTGTCCTAATTAAATGCTGCAGTATGCTGGTCAGTTCAGTCCCATAAAGTATCCATCCTACACCAATTACACAGAGGTTTGATAACTAAGCTAGGTGAGGGATGAAAGCCTTCCAATAACCCAGTATCCCCACAAGTCCTTGTACTTGTTTACTATGTTGGGAAGAGGAAGTATGTGAACTTTATTTATTACCCCATGAGGTATAAACTTCTTCTTATCCAAATAGACAACACCCAAGAATTTCACTGATAAGTAAGGGCCTTGCATTTTGTTAAAGTTCATGGCCCATCTTCTCTTTTGCAAATGAGTCAAAAGCATGGGTGCAGCCTTGGTGAGTACTGAAAAAGATTCAGAAGTATTAACAAAATGAAATATTTTTATCAGAAATTGGGGCCAATGTATTAGTCAGGAACAGCATCAACAGGAAGTACGATTATAAAAAGGGAATTTATTAGACTGACTTACATGACCAGAAGCTGGGTAGCCCACAATGGCCATCTGCAGCTGGAGAGCTGGAAGAACGAGCAACTGCACAGTCCAAGACACAGAAGCCCCAGAACAAGAAAGATCAACAGTGCTACCCTTGTCTGAGACCAAAGCTTCTGGAAACTACCTGGAGAATCACTAGCAGAGTTGACTTTGGAAGAGTGAAGAAGCGAGAGTCCGATATCCTCAGACAATTGAATCGGTGATCAAGAACAGATTCAAGAAGAGCTGAGCTTGCATCTGTATCTTCTTCCTTGTTCTTCCAGCTTTTATTCCATCCTATTGTGTGGTGCTGTGCACCCTTAGGGAAGGTTTCCACCTCAGTTCACTATTCCACATTCCAATCATTCCTAGACATATCCTCATTGATACACCCAGAAGCCTCTTAATCATTGGCATCTCTTAATTCAATCAAGTTGACAATTCAAATTAATCATTACAGCCAGGTTTCTAAATCTTGTGCTACCTCACTGTGACACATAGTGGGACTATGGGAATATCTTTGAGGTAGCATGGTTAATGTCTGTTGTCATTCTTCCCACCTGAGGCAAATATGTCTTAACTCTCAGTAGCTGTATCTATGCTAAAAAAAGTGGTAGCAAGGTCCAGCACATAGTAATATGGTCCCAATTGAACACTAAGCTCTTCTAGAATGGTAATTATATTAGGAATGACTCCATAAAGTGGAGGGATCACATTATTTAATTCCTTATAATTATAATCTACTATACTGCACCCAGTTTCATCCAGCTTTCTCACTGGCCACACAAGGAAGTTCAAAGGACAAATTATATTTAATTGGACAAATTACATTTACCTTAACCAATTCATGAATGGTTTGTTATCTTTTGATGTGCAACAGGGAACTGATATTGTTTGGTGGTAACTGGGCTCAGGCAAAAATACCTGAACAGTGTTTAGGATGCCCTCTTAATATTGACTTTATAGTTGACACATGTTTAATCTCCTGCCAATGTAGACAGAACCCTCCTAATATAGTTTGTAGAGATTTATCCTATAAAATATTACACTTAGAATATATTCAAGAATGAGATACTGGGTCGAGGGTGAATGGCAGGGGACCAAGCTGCAGCATGAGAGTTATCACTTGGATTATCCACTTTTTTCCTTCATATTCATAAAATAGCATTTACTCTACCTGAGAATTTGTCAGGACTACAATATATCAAGATGCATTCAGCTCCCATGTCCACCATTGCTATTATTCTCTGAATGTTTTTTGAAGACCAATGTATTGCCATTTATATTTATGATTAAGATTCCTGAGCCTTGACCTCCCTACTAGTCTTCCCACAACCAAGGGGCCAAATTCTCCTCAGAGGAAGCTGTGGTCTCTTCTTTCATCACATTTCTTAATAAGAAAGGTTTATCTTTACCTCTTTGGAGATAGAACTCTATTTTACCTTTCTGTCTCTTTGTCTCTGTTTCTCTCTCTCTCTCTCTCTCTCTCTCTCTCTCTCTCTCTCTCTCTTTTATTTGAAGGGAAGAGCTAAAATCTTTTGACCATTAGCAATTACTTCCATATGAATACTCTGGGGAGCCATCCATGTCTAGCAGAATAAGACTTGGCTGAGCCACAGTATACAGAGGTCTGACACCCAGGAACTGGCAGTCATGGGAGATTGTTACAGACGCCGGGGAATAAGTAGTCCTGTACAGTGGTGGCTCACTGTCTGAGGATGTGTTAATTCCCTAAGTTAATGGCTTCCCTAACTCTACCCCATCCTGTTCCTCACAGAAGAAGCCTCTCATGGTCTTGGCCCCTTTACCTATGGGACTATAAATAAAAGTGAAGGTGGGGTTTCTCCATCTTGTTGGAGGCCAGATCTGAAATGACCTGATTCACCATATCCCCTTCCATTTGAAAAGAGTTCCATCGACTCTTGTGTATATTGATAGATAAGTTTATTAGTAATTAATTGATCACCAGCACCATTTTCCTTCAACAGAAACTCTTCCCCTCATCCACATGGGACGTGGAAATCCCCCACACATACAAAGGATTGACATTAGGTTGCTTACCTATTTTCCTTGCATCCACTCCTGCTGCTATTAAATTCACTCACATCCATTTATAAGCCACTTGAAGAGGCCCTTCCAGTTTGGGCTGGGTTCTGCAGACTCCTATTTCTGCCACAAAATACCTGAGAGCCACTAAACTTTGGGCTTCTCTCTAGATTGAATACCTTACCATTGGTGATAATATTGATACCAGGGCACCACAAATAGAAGGAGGGGATGTGGGCAACACGGTGTCCTTCATTCCATCAGTGAAAAGTCATATTGTCTGGTCCTGGGAAAGGCTACACATAGATAGCTTATTGTATTCGCAGTTCCTACAAATAGACCTGTGATTCTTTCACAGAGACCTTGGACATAGGGATATCTTCTGATTTTGAGCACATATTGCAAGTGCCCAATGAAGTGACCAAGCAAATAATGATCCCACATTTTCATCAGCAGCACTGGAATAAAATCACTGGAATAAAGCACAGTGTGCAGTTACTGAAGCCATTTTAGATAATTTTTTACCGTTCAACATTATAGCATCTGCTCCAGTGTCCCACAAGTTGGGCAGCCTTGCTGGAATACTTTCTTTCATTTTTCATCTGAACTTGGACCCAGTTACACGATTTCCCTCAGGGTAAGAATCCCCTCAGATCATTCCTGATGGGTCTTTAACTTTTGGACCATTACTGTTCTAGATTCCATGGTAGTCTCACCTTCTTCCTCAACTTTTGAGTCGCTGGAGTGAGTGGATTCCCAGTGTGGGTTCCACATTTGAGGATCCCTGTTTCCACAAGTCACCAACACCTACATGAGCTCTGGGCCCAAAATGTCCCCACAGTTTATCACAATGTCCTGCTGTAAACTGTAGGCATTCTTTTGTAAGTTCGAAACAGCATGACAGCATATCCTTGCTGTTAATCTGCACAAAACAGGATTCTCTTTCTAGTTTTAATTCTTTCTGTACTCTGCAGAGCAAACCCTAAGTGGTTTCGTCTTAGTCTGTGTCAACTTTAATGTGCACAGCAGGGGTCTTGCCAACAGTGCAGTGACATTCTTTGTTTCCATTTGCTTTTACCAGTCTGCTTTTGATGCTACTTCCAAAATTTGCAGCATCCCTCTTTGAGTTTTGTAGGTGCCCTGTACTCACATAGTGGTATCCACTCTTCTAATACAGAAGTCAGACCTCAGCCACATCAAGGCTTGTGGTCAGTATGGGATATCCCTGGCAGACCATGTGTCCTTTGCCAACCTCAGAATCAACTTAGTACTTTTCTTTTTTTTGAATCTTGCTTACTACACCAGTTGTTCACCCACAGAGCTTCCAAAACCCCCAGCATACTGTTTACCATTAAAAAAAAAAAAGAAAGAAAGAAAGAAAGAAGAAGTTAGAGGACTCAACAGAGAGGGTTTGGATATTTTATAATTCATGTGCTCCTCAGTTGTGCCAGGCCAGTGCAAAATGGAGGGCTGCCTGAACCTACAGGCAATGGGAAAATATAGGGTAGATTGCATGTCCACTGCACAGATAGATTTCTTCAAATATTATAAATAATTTTTTTTTTAAATTTTACAAGCAAGGTTGCTCTGCTTTGATTCTTGTCTAAAGAGTGGAGTCTAGGGAAGTGGCCAATAAGTGGCCAGTTTCCCTTCTCTGCTTCCTTCATTATCACATTCTTTAAAATACTTCTTATCTCATTGCCAGGAAAAACAAGCTTCCTAGGTACTGAATAGTGTTCACCTCAACAATGCTAAAGGGGTAACTTTTCCTAGTTCTATGGTCTTTTCAGAGATGACTCTCTTCGAGAAATATTCCGGATTGGATGACCCAAACCCTTTTCTTTTTACTGCCAAGATCACAGCATAGCAAAAGTCACAGTGGCTATTCTGAAGGGACTCCAAATGCACAATGTTGAACTAATTTGATAATTAAAATAAATAATGATACTGTATGATGTTCTAAAGGATTAAATAAATATCCTTGCCTTGGTACTGTTATAAAAAATTTGTAAATATGTGTGAAAGAAAGGAAAAACTCAAATGTTTTTTGTTTATATGCCCAGACATCATAACCAACAGGAGATGAGCTCAGAACTTATTATCCTTGATCTTATGTCCTGGAATAGTATAATAGGATGTGTTTCTATCTGAGAATTAGAGATATTTCCCAGAAACTCTGACTCCTGTTGTGGGAGAATGGTATTGAGAAATTAAGATCTATGCACTAATTATGTTTGCTGCTGCTGGAACCCACTGATTCTAGGCTCTTTCACCAAACAGAATAAGGAAACATGTAAGTATACATGAACACATGGCTAGTTCAACTAAACAGTAATTCTTACTAGTATTGTCTTAATTACTTGAAAACTCCTTCTCTCACAGTGAGAAAACTAGCTTTCATTATCCACACTACATTTGTTCATCTAACCAGTCCTAGGATACATTTAAAGTAGTTTCAGGATTGCTGACTTGTATCCCTGTTGAGAAACAAATTTACTAACTGGAGAACAGTGTTTATATTCTTTATTACAATTTTTAGCTTTACAATATCTAGTCAAACTCAACTTTCCAAAGTTACTTGTCGATTTTTTTTCTCACTTTATATGGAAGTTCTGTCATATGTAATACAGTTATATTCATTTGTCACTGTGTGCATTCTATCCTGGGATCACTCTAACCTCTGTTGATCTTTTGTATACAGCGAAGTTAAACTCTGCGTGAATATTGAGTGGAAGACAAATGTATGCTCATAATGTACTCTTTGAAATATCAAATCAAATAAAAAGGAAAAAGAATATAAAACATTAAATTGATTAGAAAAATGAACAGAATTAACCTATATATATATGAAATTATAGGAAACTTACACAATCGCATGAAAAATAAATTAGTAAGCACAGTATTCAGATATATGCTCTTAATAGAACAAACAACCATTATTTTTACTTAATTTTTGGTAGTATCGCTAGCACAATATCTGTATAACTATCTTTTAAACACTTTAAGATAGAATAAATTAGTTAAATGCAATGATGTTTTCCGGAACCAGATTTTCAATGTGGCAATAAGAAAGTAAACACATTTAAGGGCAGAAAAGAAGAATCTTTTTATGTTAAATTGGAATTGGAGACATCATTGTGAAGCCATGATGCTTTATAAAATGTCTTTCTTGTTCTATTCACTGTAAGATCCTAGAAGAAATTATATAGCAGAAGCAACAAGCAAACGTTGCTCAGACAACCGACCCATGTCCTCCTGATATCACAGGAGGACAAACTGACACATGTCTTCTGATATTACATAGTGGAAAGTATATAGCACCACCTTTACTATTGTCTTTGAAAAATATGAACTTTTTCTGAACCTGTTCATGTGAAAATAACCAAACAAATCAGTATTTTATGGTTTCTTTAGACAAATTGTATAGGCTTCTCAAAATTAAAAAAAAAAGTCCTAAAAACCAGGATTTTTGAGATCAGAAATGATTATAATAATAAAATCAATGCATCCTTGAATTAATATCATATGAAAGAAAATACATAATGGCTACATTTGAGAGATATGTGTATATATATATTTAGTATTAGATCATCTTGTTTTAATGTTTAATTTCTAGGAAGGGAAAATATTATTGTGTTTTTTTTATGAGAGAATATCATCATTCCTGATGAACATGGGTTTAAGAATAAAATACCATGGTGTCTTAGGTCATTTTTGTTGCTATGACAGATTACCTGAGACTGGGTGATTCATAAAAAAAGCTGATTTAGTTTACTGTTCCAGCAGGTAGAAGTCCAAGATCAGGTAGTTGTATCTGTTTGGCTTCTGGGGAGTGTCCAGAACAGCTCCATGCATGGTGATAAAAAAGACAGGACAAGAGGAAACGAGCAAAAAACAGGTAAACTTGCTTCATAACCCCCTACTCCTCTTGCACCTAATCCAATCCCATGAGGAAAGCATTCATCCATTCATGGGGACTCTGCTGCCATGACCCAAAATCCTCTACTAGCCCCTACTTTCCAACATTGTGGTATTGAGGAATGAAGCCTCTATATATCTCAGTTGAGTCAAAACACAGAAAAACTTTTGTGGATGTTTCATGGAATTCCTCTTCAAATACTGTGGCCAAATATATAAATAAAAGGTGAATATAAATGGAGGTTGTACAAGTACTATTTTGTATTTTCTGTGTGCTTGAATTTTTTTGTTTGTTTGTTACTGGATGTTTTAGCCAACTTATTCACTGTTTTGATCAAAAGACCTAACAGGAACAATTTTAGAGAGGAAAAGTTTATTCTGGGAGTTATGGTTTCAGAGGTCTCAATCCATAGATAACCAACTCCATTCCTTAGGGTTTGAGTTGAGGTTAAATATCAGGGCAGAAAACTATGGCAGAGGGAAGTAGGTCAGGACCACCAAGAAGAAAAGAGAGAGCTCTGCTCAACAAAGATAAAATATATACCCCAAAAGTACAACTCCTGGGACCTATCTTCTCCAGTCACACCCTACCTGACCACAATTACCATTAAGTTAATCCCTATCTGGGTATTAATTCACTGATTGGATTAAGTCTCTCTAACCCAATCATCTCACCTCTAAACCTTGCATTGTCTAAACATTCTTTCATTGGGGGACACATATCTAAGCTATAACTGTGGGAAAATGTTTCATCTCTCAAGATTAAATATAAAATTGGGGGGATATAGCTGAAACAGATGATCAAACATTGATAATTATCAAAGCAGTCTGTTTGTGTTTTATAACATCATTCTCTGTACTTTCAGGTATGTTTGAAATTTTTCAAGGTTAAATCTATAATATTATATAATACTATATATACCATATATTATTATAAAATAAGTTCAAAATAGTGATTGCAATCATATAAAAATTGAAGGAATAAAGCATAAATGTGAGATGTTCTCACTAGTCAATGTCATGGAAAGTAGCTAAATCATAATGAGAAGATAAGGAAACATCTTAAATGACCAACCTGCCTCAAAGCCTAAACTAAATGTATTACCAGATATAATAAAGAATTAAAAGTAAAAGATAACCAGAATTAAAACATAGGTAAATAATAAATTTTTCTCAAATTGGGGGAAATATTTTAAACAGAAGACCCCTGAAAGAGAGAAAGAAAAATAAGAAGAGAAATAGAAATTTCTATGACTTCTGTACATCAGAATATAAATCCATCAGAAATGTGATAATGACTGAATTGAAAAAATGCTAAACTAAAATTTAATTCTTAACTCAAAAGAGCTCCAGCAAATAAATCATACAAGTAATCTTCTAATAATGAACAAGAGACAGTTGAAGATTATTTACCAAACAGAAAACAGCTAATTAATAAGAAAATTTAAGTTTACCTGAATTAGAAATAAAAGATATTCCACTTAGAGAAAACAAGTGATTCCATAGGAACTCCCACCATATTAGAAAATAATTTGTTATTATCAGGCCTAATGTTATTCAAGATGAATTGATATAATTACCAATATATTGAATATGGAAATTTTCTGAAGACAATTTAAATACAACTAAAAAGATATTTCAAATGTTTATGTATTTAAGTTATAAAAATATATCATAAGGAAATAATGATTTGTAGTCAAACATATTGCTTATAATTTAAAATAGTATGTTTATTTTCAGAAAATATGAAAAATGATTGCATGAGTTTTGATACATCTATTAAATCAAGCTGCATAGAAATCTAAAATAAAAAAATCATGACATATAAGATATAAAGTCAAATAAGCAATGAAAAAAGAGCATTGCATATATCATATAAATATAGAATTTGTAAAGAAATATATATGACAAAAATTAGATGATTAACCATAATAGTCTCTATAGTAACTATGTTAGAAATAATTTTTATATATTTATTTTTTTTCCTGACATTGCCCATTAAGAATACAATGCCTACCAATGTGATGTCTTGTTTCTTTGTTTTAATCTACCTACACTACAACTTATTATGTTTTTAATTTATTTTTATTGTAAACAAATGGGATACATATATAATTTTTATGATTATGCATTTATTTTTATTTCTCAATGAAAAAGTTTGGACATAATAATTTAAAGCAACATCATTTTGAACAAAACCAGATATAAAAGTATATTCCACAATTTTCTCCATAAAGTAAGTTCACATTAGCAATGAGTAAATAAACATGATCTTATGTTAAATGTAATGTTAAACATGTTCAAGCACAGAATGGGATTCATTGTGGAACAGAAATGACCCCATGAAGGCTCCATTCAGTAAAGATGTCTTTGCTACATATTTTGGAGATTGCTGTTAGTTAAGGTTGCTCAGTTCAGATTTCTTCCTGTTAATAATAGGAAGATCCTTTTAATACCTAAAATAACACCAACAGCAGCAACAACTACACCAATTGTTCAAAGAGGATTGAACCCACACTATGAAATCAAGAAAATGATTTTTTTAAAAAATCTATTTAACTTGTGTACCCAAATCAAACTACACTATATTTTATGGATTATTTATCAAATTTTCTTCATAAAGAAATCATTTAGACGTTTAGCTAAATGTTGCCATGAACAATACCTTTACCTAGCCTTTCAAACTTTCTCTCCTGCACTTTTCTATGGCATTCCCTGATCCTTTGCTATGTCCCACCTCAGTAAAAGACCCTGGTCATCGATCCAAACCACTTTGACATTGGAGGGGTCACTTTCTGTGTCAGCACTGATTGATATGCTTTGCAAAGAAGCATCGGTCACCGTCAGATGACAGATGTGGTTTTTTTTTTTAAGTTAGGACTTTAAAGAAACGAGTACGTCAGTTGAATCACTTCCTCACTTCAGTCTTAGTTGTTTCTGTTTTTAATTATCAGTGTATGGATCTCTGCATATGTAGGATTGTGAAAATATGAACTTCTCTAATAGACAAAACAATTGCTTTCAAGGTCCCTTCTCTTCCTCTCAGTTGCTGCACTGGGAGGAGTTTCATCAATTTTTCTGACATTTAGAGGAAAATAAAAACTCCTGATCAGAGTTCTACAGACAGTGTCTCTTCAGATCCACCAATGCCCTTTAGACTACAATTACTTCTTTGTGATTCTTTCAAATGTCTCCTAATAACAGCAGGCTTGGTTGAAACTGTCCACTTTTGGCCCATTGGGTTTTTACTTTTTAACAGCAAATGTATAAAAGCAGAAGATGAGAGAATGTGTATTGATTGCAGTTATCTAAAAATGTATGTTTAGACCTTTTGTGTCAGGTGGCTAGTAATACCTGATAGAGCTTCCTTCAACTCCCAAGTATAATAAGTAGAAAGTGAAAATAACCATGGGCAAAATACATCTCTTAACAACATCACTTTAATAATCTTAATACAGAGAAAAATAATCGTAATGTAATACACAGAAATTATCAACAAATGCTAGGAAGCCAAATCCAGTAACATATAAAAAGACTACACATTATGGGCAAGTAGGATTTACCCTAGGGTTGCAATAGTGAAACAAATGCTTTCCTCCCTAATACTAGGAACAAGAACAGATGATCACTCTCATCGACTATATTTAACATTGTGCTAGGACATCTAGCAAGGGCTAGTAAACATAAAAAGGAAATAAAAGACTTATATGTAAGAGATGAAAATACTATACAGTCAAGAATTAAACCTTGACCCAATACAGTTTTGGTCTTTGCCCTAGGATCCTGGTAGGTAATCTGTTTACCCTGGGAATATCAAAATAGAAGTCTCTTGGATGGTGTCTTTGACCACACCATGCAGTGATAATGTGACTTATACTGGGGCTTCACATGGGCCAAATGTTTTTTGCCGAAACTCCTGAAAGGCTGGAACTAAGGGCAGCCATGTGGGCAGCCTTGCCTCTGAGGGATAAACCCCTAAATATTCTGGGCATTAAAACTTGGGTGAGCTTCTTTGGTTGGCAATGTTGTTACACATCAAAGCCAAGCGAGTAACCCTGTCCTGATTCCGTGTGTTAGTACATTTAAAACATCTTGCATTTAGAGCCCTTCTGGATTCTACTCTAAAACCTCCTACCCTTGATTGATTTTAGTTTGTATCATTTAGCCATAATGATGCAAATTATTAAAAGTATTATTAGTCATAACAACTTTCATTGAGTTCTGCAAAGGCCTCTAGCAACTTATAAAACTTGAGTTGTGTATTTTTTGTGAATCACACGGTTTATTGTCAGGAGTTCTCCTGCCATGTCCAGTGTGGATGAGGGAAAGGGTTTCTGTCAGAGGACGGTGCCAGCTATTGATTAATCACTAAGAAACTTATTTAGTTAAATAAACACAGGAGTCAATAATCTTTTTAAATGGGAGGGGGTGTGCGGTATTGGGCCATACCAAGATCTGGCCTCTAAAAAAACAGAGAAGCCCACCTTCCCTTTATTTATAGGTGCATGGGTAAAGAGGGACTGGGAGGAGCTTCCTCTGTGAGGAAAAGGAAAGAGTGGAGTTAAAGAAGTCATTTGCTTAGAGAATTAGCATTTCCTCAGGCAGTGAGCCACCTCTGTACAGAGCTACCTACCCCAGGCTGTCTGAAACAGTCTCTCATGACTGCAAGTTCCTGGGAGTCAGATCTCTGTATCCCATGGCTCAACCAAGACTGATTCTGCTAAACAGTTTATGAATTACATTAATAAAACTATTTTTAAAAAATTTAAGAGGTAGACTCAGAACTTGTTACAGAATTTATCTTTAAGTTTCCAGGCTAGTCTTATTCCTGAAAGACAGAAGTCAAGGTCTAAGAGCTTGACTTCTAGATCTGCCTTCCTACAGTAGAATTCTGACTGGATCTAGGAAACTAGATGTGAGCCTGCACAGGAAGACAGATCTAGAACAATGGGGAACGTATACAAATCTCACCCAAGTCAGTGACAGAACAGGAACTAGCGCCCAAGTACCTCAAATCCAGCCAAGGTAGTTTCTAAATAAGCAAACTAAGACAGGAACCTACTTTCATAAATTTTTATATTACTGCTGTGCTTCCAAGGAAGGGTTCTACACATAAAGTGCATCTTTCCTATGAAACAACAATATATCTGATCATATACATATTATGAGAAAAAAATGACTAGGTGAATACACACCAGGCTGACAGTGGACAGATCTAAAGAGGAAAATGAGAGCGAGGGGCACAGATATTTTTCTTTCCATTTCCTCGTAAGTTTGAATTTACTAAAACAAATGCGTAATGCTTTTATTATTTGAATATACTTAAGTAAAATATTTTAAAACATTAAAAAAAGAGGACACCAGAGTTTTGTTTTGAAGTCATAATGATATTTATCAATGACACTATTTCTATCCAATATATGTTACACATGTAAAATACAAGAATTTTCAGATTTCCAAGACCTCGAGAATTACATGTGCATATATTTGTATTAAAAATATTAGTAGAAAGTATAATCCAAGCAATCTAAAGTGAAATTTAAGAGTTAAAGTTTAAGAGTTTGGAAATAGAAATTTGTATGAGAAAACTGGGGTAAATCATTGAGAACCATGTAAGATTGATTGAAATAATTTTTTAATACTAGTTTTTCTTGAATATTTCATAGGTAACAGCTTTCTAAACATTTAAAATGTGAAAATCCCACATATTATACACTAACCCCTGTTAATCCATTAACTTAACCCTCATGGTTGTTCAACCAGTGATCTGAGTCATCGTTTTTGTCTTCATTTTCCTCACTTCATACCCAATAAAGTAGCTATTGTAATCATTTCTATCACAGTGCCAGTAAAATTGTTTTCAACTTTTCAATTTTCTCTACTCTATAATCTACTATTCAAAATAGTCAGATATCTTTTTTTAAAAAAGTAAAGTTTTTCCTCTTTTGCTTAATATCTTGCAGTCTTTTCTCATTTTGGAATGTATTCATGGAATGTATTCAAACACTTTTTACTGTTTCCTTCTCACTGGCCCAGTGTAGCCATATTGGTCTTCTTTCTGGGCTTTAAGTATCCTCAGCTATTTCATATGTCATTATTTTTTAAGTTGATTTTTTTTTCTTTTTCTATTATTTCCCGCCTTCCATTGAAACTTAAAGCACAAATGCTTACTTCTTTGGACACTCTATTCAATGTCTCCCTTGCATTATTTACTTGTCATAGAATACAAAACCATTGAGGCCCTACTCTGTGCCAAGGACTATTTTAAACATTTTAAGTTCATGCATGCTATAATTTTGTTTGATTTTTTTCACAATCCCTAATTATGGTGTTTATTGCTTGTCTTGATTATTGACAGTGTCTTTGCCAAGACTTCTGTTTCTTCTTCCATGCACTACTATCATATAATACAATGCCCAGTCACATAATAGGCACTCAGTGATCATTATTCTAATGAATGAACCATGTACTGGTCTTATAAATACGACTTTTCTACATGCCACACCATAAGCAATGTATAAAATCCTTTTAGGAACAACAGTGCCAGCCAAGGTATCCATCCAGAACTCACTCCAACTTACCTACTCCATTTAATATTTCATATTACTTTCCTATGTTTTTGTTTCCTTATAAGAACTTTACCTCTTAATATTTGCTCATGATCCTGGTTCTATGCTTTAACTTATTCATGTGTTCAACAAATAAACACCCAATGTCTATTATTTGATAATTACTCTATTGATAAATGAAGATTTAGTTGTAAATAAGAAAAAGATGGTTTTAATTCAAATGAAGTTTATAATATACCATACTAATAATTATGTTAAATTATATGGAGAGAATCTGTATGTGGAAAAAGTCATGTTTTATTGAAGCATATAAAACAAAAACTGATTCCGGTATAGGTGGTCAGATCAGTCCTCTTGCTAGGCAACTACACATTTAAGCTGAATATTAATAAAAGTATTGACTTTCTCAAAATGGCAAGTGGAGAGATCAGGTTTTAGCTCATTCTCTAGTTTATAAACTCAGTCATTTTTCTGAATTCTTGACTCTATATAGTACTTTGATTTTAGGGATACTTTCAACTTTACCTCTGTGAGATTTTTTATTTCTTCTAAACTCTTCAGCAATGCCAGCAGCCAACTTTATCCTCTGTAACAAGCAACTGAAAGTAAATTTAAGGAAAAGTAAGCTTGAAAGATGGATTTCAAAACTGAGGGTGGTAGGGAGCGGAAGAGTCAGGATTTTTGTAGGAGTTGAGAGTTATATAAGAGGATGGCAGAATCTTTTGGTGAACTTATATAGTTTTCCTAAAAGAAGAGGGGAGAGGTTGGGTGAGTTTGAGTATGAGTCTGATTTTGACATAAAAATTTCAGAATTCAATTTAATATAATAGCTAATAATGTGGAATAGCTGAAAAAGAAAGAATGGCCATGTTGAAGAATATTTAATATGAGATAAATTTCTGAAAGATTTTATACTTCTGAGAAAAGGAAGAAGAATGTGTTCTTTTAAAAAAATAATTTGGTAGTAAACCCATCAGGATAAGGAACAGAGTACAGAAGGTTGGCTTGTCTATGTTATGCCTAATACTAAGTTAAGGGACTTTATATGTATTTAAATTTGTCTTAACCTCTAAGTTACTCTGGCTTTTCAGAAAGAAGACCATATCCTAGAGAGAATTGATAATATCAACAGTGAAAATCAGTTTTTACCCCATCCACTTAAATAATTAATATTTTTATATTAGTATATTATTACATACAGATATCCATACATATGTATATACACATGTATATGCTATTTGTGACATCATCTTGAAACTTAATTAAAATAATAAAAATGCTGATGCTCAAATATAAGGTGAGAAAAGACAGAATAACAAAAAATTTATTAATATGAAAATATATGAATGCGACAACCATTAGAATGTAATAATTAGGACTTAAAAGGATTCTACTAAACTGATATTATTTAATGTATTTTCTCTTTTCAGGACTTAGTTGAGTACTAGTCTGGGATTAATAAACTAGACCACTACTCATTTATACTCTAACATAAAGTGTAACTGTCCAAGACTATGTGTAAATTCTTGAAAAGCCATTATATGAAGTATCATCACCTATGGTTGCTTAATTTATAATGAAGTATATCTCCTAATTATATCACAAAATTTAATGATACAAATAATTGTGAATTTGTATGTAAGTAGCAATTTTATTATGAATAATTAGAATAGATAAATGTTCAGCAGTTGTGTTAAATTTATATCTAATATCAGGCTTATCAATAAATTTTGATACAATTCTCAAGGCTTAGTATTAATTTAAAATTTCCTAAATTATACGTTAGTGTTTTAGTTTACCAGGGTGAGGAGAAAAGAATATTTCCTAAGGTAATTTCATGCAATGGATTTAATGAGTATAAGCTAAAGGAAGTAATTTAAAATGTAATTATTAACATTGACCAATGTCTTCATCAGCACATACTTTAAAATGAATTCTGTGGTGAATATAGGGGAAAAATCAAACCTACACTTCTACACATGTATAAAACGTGAAATAGTAAGACTCCCAAATTGAAAACCTTATTCACAGAATGTGTAAAAACATAAGGTCCTTCTTTTAGCTAAAGACTCACATCATTAAAATGCTTTTTAGCCATAAGGATCACTGGACTATATCTTTAAAATTTTGTTCCTTTACAGATGTGAGAACGGGAACACACAACAGCCTGCTGGAACTCTGATATAGTCTAAGAGCACTATCCTTCCTCCAATGCAGGTAAAATTGCATGCTAAGCACTTAGAAATGTGAATTCCTACTGCCTGCCTACTCATAGTGAGAAATGATAATTTTATCTTAAAATATTTCTTTATATACTTTATCTTTAACTTAATAGGCGTGGTTATATGCAGTTACAGAACTTCAGAGGGATATTTATAAATTAAATATTCCAATTCATTCTCCACACTGGGAATGATTTCAGTTGTGGATAAAGAATGTCTGTGTAACCAACATTCAGCATATAAATCCATTTTATTTATAAAAAGTCTTAGAGCAGACTAAAACATAAATCCCTGTTATTTCATAACTCTGGAACCTAGTTCTGCTTTCTGGAACAAATAATAAACATATCCTCTTTGGCAAAGCTTAGCTAGTACATATTTGAAGAGGATGATCACAAATGCCTCCGTCTTCTGCTTGCCACATTAAATATTGTGGGCCACTTCTGTTGTTCCTTATGTTACTTTATTTTCCAGCTTGTTAGTCTTCATCTTTTTGACTTCTCTTTTAATAGCATATAGGGTGTCTAGTGTCCACTGTAACTATCACCTTTCTTGAGAATGGAACTATATTCTTAACTGGCAATCATGTCCTAACTTCTAATTATAATCAACTAAACACTTCATGTCAAGATGTTTTATAAATTACACTGAAGTTAATTTTCTCAGTATGCATTCAAGCAATTGGGATTTCACAAGGAATTTCAGGATTCTAAATTTCTGAGAGTAAGTTGTGAGCATCAGTTGTTCCAAAATATGTAGACATATACATTATGAGAAAATCTTGAGAAGTCATGTTAACTTTATCATTTTGTTAACTTGAATTTTAACCTAACAATGGGAAGAAGAAAAAAGTGTGTATAAATTCATATTTTTAGTATGATTTATAGGAGTTCATTATTAGTTTATTTATTTACAGGGGAAAGGTTTGTGGGTGAATTCAGTTCAAGTTCACACACACTGACCTCAAGTTGGTAGAAGATTGGCAGGTACAGAGGTGGGATAAATAGTTGAAGAAAAGATCAGACAGAAAATAGAAAAATAGGAAGGAGCTCAAAATTCAATATAGGAGAGTAGTGAGATCTTTAGATTTGAGAGAAATTTTGCCCATCTAAACCTACAAATTTTAAATTATCTATATAGCATTTGATAATTTATTGATTAGAAATATTTATTGATTTGTCTTGTTAAAATGTATAAATTATACTTTATTTGTCCTAATCTGTTCAAAATTACTGAATGTAAATTTTAAAAAGATATAACTTATCTGTATAGACATGTCAATTTAAAGACATTAATAGAAGATGATCTTTCCAAGAAAGAATATAAAGGGATAAGATTCAGAGAAGGCTTAGAACATGATTTAATGGAATCTTTTATTTTGGATTTAATGAAAGGAGAAGCAGCCAGAGGAAGGGAAGCAGTTGAAGAGTTTGGCAGGATTAAGCTAGATGCTCAAGAACATTTCCCCTATCTTTCCCAAACACTCTACTAGAATACATTTTTTGAAGGAGTTCTAGTTATATTGGGTTTTGGGCAATGGAGAGTTTTGTAGAAATGAAAAGAGGTCAGTTTGTTATTTCCATACATGATCCTCATGGTTTCATTTTTCCAGTTTCTGGAGAATATACCAAAGCAAAGAAATGGAAGGGACCTTGAATCCCTGGATATCGTCCTGGAGAAAAGTTGTTCAATTGAACTCTTCTACTCAGGAGCATTTGCAAATGAAAAACGTTTTTATACCACATATTTATTATATCTACAGGAGGGAAAGTTCTTTCTTTTCTGCCAAACAACCATCTGGATCATTCATTTTTATTAATAACTTTCACATTTTTTTCTAGGTTTTGAGTCAAATTTTCACTTCCTTTTATGCCTGATGATTTTTAACTGAACAGTAGAGTGTATTAAGAATACTACACTGTATTAAGAATATTATACCATACCTGAGAGTGGTGATACCTACTTATAATCCCACTAACATGGGAGGCAGAAGCAGGAGGATTGCAATTTGAGGCCAGCCTCAGTAACTTAGTGAAATCCTGTCTCAAAATAAAAAATTTGAAAAGGGCTGGGACTATAGCTCAGTGGTAAAGCACCCCTGGGTTCAATGCCCAGTAACAACAACAACAAAAATTGAATATTATACTGCATAGATTCTGGCTATAAGCAGACAGGAAGGGGTAGAAGAACTGTGAATAATTTTTAGAAGTGGACAAAGTGAGTGGTGTTCCTAACAGACCTTTGGAACCTGAAGAATGGAATGATATAGGAAGTTACCTAAAGATAATGTGATTTCTGAAATGTAGTGGCTTATTTTGTTTAAACAAAACTTGAACACAGGAAAGAATTTCAGGAAGTAGATATTCAGAGTGGAAGAAAAGATAGAATAATTAAACAAGTTATAAGAAAATATATATGAAACAAGAGTATCATAATTTTTATATATTCTGGTAACCTGGCTTCAAAAGCTTGATGGTTTTGACTTGTCCAATACCTTTATGTTTTGCGTATGGTTGAAATACAGCCAAATATAACTGCATAGAGCACACAGAGGATGCATTTTTCTAATATTACCTATATTGACATTATTAGGCATTCTTTAATTTGGCTGGACTTGATCTATACTATCATAGTAATCATAATGAATGGAGGTGAGGTCAGTCTGGCATAACTAGTTCACTGAATTTATATTTACCTTTATTAATTTTTCCATATTTAATTTTCTGTCCTTTCGAAGTAAATCAAGAAAATTCCTCTTTGGACATTTTGTCTTCAGGGTCAGGATATCTGTGCATTTTTCTATTTACCTATCTGTTGTATGTATATATATGTATTTGAACCTCTTGAGATCAATACATTAAAAGCCTGTAAATATTGTCCTGTGGCCAGTATCCCTTGTCATTGTTATTACCAGATCTAACGTGGCAAGAAAATTAAGAGGGGCACAATTCCCAGTCGAGTGTCATAGAATTTTGAAATTTGTAAGATAGGTTGATATCAGTGTGTGTTCTGCAGAAAACATTAAGATTGAGTAATTGAGGGGAATAGGGACATTGTAGAAAGGAGGAGACAACCAATTAACACGTTTCACCCATTTAAACAGGTGCTGCAGTATTCTCATTGCTCATGAATATTATCATTATTCAATTTTTTTACCAGGGTTTTACAAACCTCATAAGAGATGCTGATAAAAGTGAAATCACCATGTTCTCCTGTGTTGAAAAAGGGTATTTATGGAGAAATATCAGGGTGCCACAAATGTAGGCTTGAAAATACACTACTTTTCTTTTCTTCCCTTTAAACTGGATTTATAGTTTTACTTATTTTCCTATTCTCCTTTTAAGGGAAAAATGAAGGAAAACACTTTTTTTAATTAGTGATTTCTCAGTTCTGAATCAAGCAGTTTTCATAAGACCAAGCCTATTTTATTTCAGTTTAAATTTACAGAAAAAATTATAAAGCATTATATAGCACTTTGCTGCTAGCATACAGATGATTAAAAGTTATATCTTTTCTGTATGTAATCCAGGAGATTGTTGTCGCAGATGTCCTAGAAACTTGACCAATCGGAGAAGAGCCTAAGTAGCATTTTATATCAATTATGTGAAAAACCCTGCCAATTATCTTCTCATATAATCCACATCAATAACTGAGAAGCACAAAAGATATAAACTGGAACCATCTGCTCTCACTACAGTAGGCTACTGAGAGCTTAGACAATAACTCACATAGTAAAATACTCCGATACATTTATCTGGGATCATGCTGTTTAAGTGGGATTTGTGATTAAAAATATTACCACTTTGGCCTATCCACTATTAGAAAATATGTTTTCCCCTTTTAGGAAAAGCATTGTCATTTCTGTTTTATTACAATAGTAAATTAAGAGAACTACTGCCAGCTACCTATAAAGAACAAAAACTGCACTTCTACTTTATGCTTCACTGTAATTCTTTTTCCTGTTGATGTTAACAATAGCCAGACTTTTAAAAAGAGAAAAGGAAAAAAAATAGCCTCCAGAAATTCATTGTTTTGACACCTGCACAATTTTGAACCATGATAAATGCCAAAATAAAAGTGTATCAAAATATAAAATGTTAACCAACAGTGCCTACATGACCCAAGAAAAGGAAGTATTAAAAGACTATAATCAGATAAAAGATATTTAAAGATAATATAACATGACTTTTCTAAGCATTGGAGACACAGAACTGACAGTTGGAAAAAAACAGATATGATTTTAAACATATTCTGATGGGAGTACAGAGGACAGACAATTCTCTCCATTCTCTACCATTGCCCTTATATTATACCATATCAGACCTGTCAAGCTATCTCTGTGTCCCCCAAGCTAACACCAAAACTCTATAAATGACAATATTACACTGTCCATTCCCCTGAACATCCCTGTGTTTCATTTACAAATTCTCAAATCAGTTTTGGGATGAATTAACATCTACAATTATAAGTTTTATATATCTTAAGGAAACTATATTCCACTTGTTTCTCAATTTCAATGATATAATTTTGTAATCAAGGCTTGGAAATTATACTGCTTGACATAGTTTGGCAATTGGTGATGCATTACTTTAGAGTGAATTTTCACTCTGTTACCAGTGAAATTTACATTTTAATTGGAAAAAGTTATGCTCTTGGTGATAGACGGGGGTGGGGTAAAGCAATACAGCAACTTAAATATTCAAAAAAGACATGTATTGTGCAATTACACAATAAGATACTCACAAGTGTTTGAAGAGCAAGGCAAGATCCTTATGGTTTGTGCATGAATACTCTTATTTGATTGTCGGTAAGTATATATAATTATGATATCATTAGAGTTTGGTATTCTCATTTAAACATGAGGAAGCTGCCAAAAAAAAAAAAAGTAGGAAATGAGCTTGAATCAGACACACACACTTGAAAAAGAAATATGATTATAAAAATCTTTTAAGCAATAGGGTTTTGTGAACAATGCAGGAAATTCTGTCAAGCAATATTTCAATACACTTAAACTGAGGTTTAAAAATTCAGGTTGGAAATGAATTGAAGACATTATATGTTTGATCATTATTTTCATAGTAGGATGCTTTTCTTTTTGAAGTTAAAAATACAATTTCTGACTGCTAAATTTTCTATTCTGTTTGGAAAAAGTGCATTGTATGAAAATATCTTTAACAGCAACAGTGGGCTTATGGTTATCAAAATTTCAAATAACTAAGGTATTTGAAATTGATGAACTAAATCTGGAGATAGGTTTCAAGACACCCTCCAAGATTCCCACTCTCTGGTATATAAGCTCTGTTTATTCCTCTCAGGTTGATTGTAGACATGAATATGATGGAATAGCCACTCCCATGATATATTTAATTAGCTTTGAAATATTTCATGACTGGAAAATTGTAGATCACTGACAGACCCACAAATCACTTTTTTTTTTTTTTTCAGAACTGGGGATTGAATCTAGGGCTACTTAATAATTGCTTTTTATTTTTCAAATTTTGAGATAGAGTTTCACTGACTTTCTGAGGATCTTGCTAAGTTGCTGAGGGTATCCTTGAACTAGTGATCCTTCTGCCTCAGACCTCTGAGTTGCTAGGATTATAGGCAGCATCAGGAGTCTCAGTTATGCAAATAATTCTTACTTATATATATGCAAATAAATTCTCTTCATGGAAATCCAATTGACTTCACTATCCTGTTTACAAACTTATTTCCCACTCATTTGTAGTTAATTTCAATATTCATTTACTCTATATAAATTTGTGATTCTTTGATTTCTCAATTGAGTTGAACTTAACTCTCCAGTTTCTTATTAATAATAACCTATTCAAATCTTTAAATGTGTTTATTTTTATCCATATGGAAGTCATTCTTTTTCATTTTATCTTTTAGGGTTTTGAAAATCATCATTTAGTGCTGTGAGGAAACATCCAAAATTGTAAGAATTCCAAAAAGTATATTAATTTTGTATTTTAAGTATATTACATTCAAGGACTTCAAAATTTGTCAGTTAACCTTCCTAGATTTATTTAATTTTATCGTTTTGCTAAAGTAAATAGACTCCAGCAATGTACCTAATTCCTAATTCTGTAATTTAGAAATTATATTTTGAAATAAGAATATTATTAGTAGGATGAAGAATTTCACCAAATATACACCCACTATAATCAGTATGCTCCACCCTTCCATTTTTTTTTTCCCCAATACTTTCTATCTTTGGTAGTTTGAATAATGGCTTACCAAAGATATCCACTTCCTACTCCCCAGAGTATGAGAATATGTTACCTTACATAATCCTAGGAATATGTGAATTTCTTACTTTGTTTTGCTAATATGATTAATATCAAAATGTGAAAATCACCTTAGATTATCAAGTGAGTACAGTGTATCAGCAGTATTTTTATAAGAGAGAATAAGGAAGGTCAGAGCCGGAAGTGCCAATATTAATACTAAAGTAGAGAGAGAAGAGGATATTTGTAAATGGAAGCAGGTCCTAGAGAAAGAGGGCAAGATTCTATGATGTAGCATTGTTGGTTTTGAGGATGAAAAAAAAGGGACCAATACCAAGGATTGCAGGAAACCTCTAGAAGCTGGATAAAGAAAGGCAGCATATTATCCCATACAGGTTTTATGAGGGACTGAGCCCTTTCAAACCCTGGTAGACTTCTGACATTTGGAGTTATACCATAACAAATGTTTATGCCACTAAATTTGCATAAACTTGTTATAGCAGCATAAAGAAACCAATACTCCCTTGAAAATGAGTTTGGGTATAGTTGCCACAGAAGACTCTTGCACTTGAATTTGTGATAGTCAACATCAATGGTTCATATCTAAAATATTTTCCAATGTAGAAAAATTTTAGTTAATAATCTTCACTGCTTGTTAATTAAGAGGAAACTTCTTTGCTTTTTGCTTACCTATTTAACTTCCTATCTATAGATTATAGAATTCAATTTCCAGGAAAATATAAGATAATGAATGAATTGATTCTTTTGTATTTCTACCCTCACTCAGAATCATTAGTAGCGTGGAGAGACATAAAGAGTTTTTAATAAGATATTCGAGTGTTCCCAGTAACTTAAAACTGAGACATATAAAAGAGAATGTCCTACTCTGGGGCTTCCTTCAGTTATATGGTTATGTAAAAAATTGGATACAAATAACTTTTTATGCTCTTATCATTCAGTGTAGAGAAGGAAAAAAAGAAAAAAAAGAACACACATCAGCAGCAGGCAGATGTATGTTAAATAAAACTGGAACCAGAAAATAAAATAGCTGAGAGTTTCACTACAAATTCAGCAGAAAAATACAATGTGACTTTTATTTTCTCCAACTTTATGCACCTCATTGAGCACTTAAAGAACTTGTACAATGTAAAAATAAAAATATTTGTTATTCAAACTGTCCATAGTAAAACATCTTGTTATAAATTTAGTTTTCCTGTACAGACTTAGATGAGATGGCTTATGAATAAACTACCTGTATGTTTAAATGACATCATAAATTAATTCTAACATTATCAGATTCGTAAAAATCACCTTAGGATTGAAATGTTAATGTTATATATGTGTATGTTTATATATACACTCGCAGGTAATGTGGCATATCAAAAGGTTTAAGGATAACATTTTTATATATCAGAAGGTAGATATGTTTATTTCAATGTGTTCCTGCAGTTAAATAACTTGGTTAGAACTGTGTGACAGGGAAACTGGTTCTCAGCTGGAAACTTACGTCTCATATATTGAGGAGTCCCTCTAGTATCACATGTGTGACATAATTCTTAAATGTTGGCACTGTACGTATTCCACCTCATTATTATTTAAATAAGTTCATAAATATTTTACTTAGAATTCAAGAATAGAAGCTTTGCATCTGGATACTCTAATGGTATGGCTTTCCAGATAATTTGTTTTTCTATCAGATGTAGAGTTATCAGATTATCAGGAAATATGGTAATGGCAGAACATTATACTAGAAAAAATGCTGAGACTAATACTAAAACATATAAAGCCTATCATCTCAACACATTTCCGATCCTTTTTAACAGTTCTGTAGTGAATCCATGAAAGAAAGGGCAAAGGAATTCAAGCATAGGGTGACGAGAGCTGTAGACTGGAACCTTCTAGTAGTAAAATGTTATTAATTTAAGGCATGCTCGTGCAAAGCAAGATAAGTTAAGGATCTCCTAGGGATACTAACTTATCCTCATTTAATATATATAACATGTGGTATTTTAAATTACCAGTTAGATTTCTAAATACATATTTTATTGTGCCAGCTGTATTATGCTGATTAAATAATGTTACCATGAGAACTGTAACTTTTCTTTTCTGACATACATGTTTAGATTTGTTACCTTCTTGCTACATTAGCATTGACTTCCTTTTCAAATACATTTATTGTGCTACTGAAAGAGAAAGTGGAGATTTTTTTTAAAACACCCTGAGTTATGGAAATATGCATATCAAAAATGATATTGTTGAACTATAAAAATCTAGAATCAATAGCATTTCAAAAGAGGACAACCACATCTTATGAAAATAATTTACCATACTGACTATAAATATTTCACCATGTTCATATCTTCTAACTTTTTTGATATAAAAAATAATATGCTGAAATTTGTATAATTTCTTCCCCATTTACATTTTTATTACTTAAATTTTAATGTCTCTAGTCATATACACTAGTACATATCATCTATGGCATTTTCAAAATTAAAGGCTTTTAAATGCTAGATTCTATTAGTATATATTAGCATTAACTGTTTCTACTTCCATGTCTATTATTTCAAATAAAATATGATGCATGATATTGATTAAAACACTTCTTAGGTAATTGTTTCAATTTATAAACATTTTAAATATATAGCTAGGAAAGTAGGAAGTAGGATTTAACATACTGTTATGCTGTGGCATGGTTTGAGGTGTCCACCAAGAGCTCATGTGTGAGAAAATAAAGAAGGTTCAGAGGAGAAACTTATTGGTTATGACAGCATTAACCTAATCAGTGAATTAATCCCTGATGGGATTAACTGAGTAGGAACTGGAGGCAGGTGGGGTGTGGTTGGAGGAAGTGATTCATTGGGGGTATGGCTATGGGGTATATATTTTGTATCTGGAAAAAGCAGTCTCTCTCTCTCTCTCTGCTTTCTGATTAGCATCTTCCCTCTGCTGCTGCTTCCCTCTGCCACACTCTTCTGCCATGATGTCCAGGCTCATCTCCAGCCCTGAGTAATAGAGCCAGCCTTCTATGGACTAAGACCTCTGAGACCGTGAGTCCTCAGATAAACCTTTCCTCCTCTGTAGTGTTCTGGTCAGGTCTTTTACTTGCAGCAGCAAAAAAGCTGATGAAGATACATACGTTCTGATTTTCTTTAAGAATCAGGTTAGAACAAGTTTTAAAATTTAGTAATTTATTAAATTTATTTCTTTTGAGGTTTGATAATGAAGCAAAATGTAATTTTTGATCTGTTGTGAGGCTGAACGTCTTTAAGTATGGTTCACTGTGTAAAATCATGTTTTATAAATATTTTCAAAGTAAGATAAATTTAAAATCATTTACACATTTTAAAATGATAATAGTTTAGTTGGAGGTTTCTATAAAAAGTTATATATTCTCTGTTGAGCTTAATTTCAAAACAAACATTGACCAGTAGATATTGAACAAGAAAACTGAAGTTCATAGCAACTTTATTTGTCAAGTTATGGAATAACTGCACATTAAAATTTAAATAATGAAAATGTAAATGGGGAAGAAATTATACAAATTTCATCATATTAATTTTTATATCAAAAAAGTTAAAAGATATGAACATGGTGAAATATTTATAGTCAGTATGGTAAATTATTTTCATAAGATGTGGTTATCCTCTTTTGAAATGCTATTGATTCTAGATTTTTATAGTTCAACAATATCATTTTTGATATGCATATTTCCATAAGCACTTGTCTTGTGCTTATTAAAAAAAAAAAACATAAGCAACAATAAAACTTCATCATCATCAACTTTTGTGAGTGCATCACTATTTACCAAGTTGAAATAAACGAGAGAGGAGTCTGTTGGGATATGTGTTTGTTAAGTCAAGTTGCAATGTAGCTATAGTGACCATAAATAATAGATACCAAGTCACTCACAGTCTCTATGAACATTTCTGGAAAATTCAATAAGGAAGTTATTACCTCTTAAGGGAGGCAGTGAGCAGGATTCTTGAAGAGACAGATATTTTACATGTGACTCTCAATTAATGGCATATTACAGTGAACTTTTTAGATAGAACACTGAAATGTGGCATATTGGCTATATCTAGAATTGTTGGTTTTTAATTCAGATAACTGTGTAAAGTTAAAATTTTATGAGCTAAGAAATTTCAGAAGAATGTTAAAGATATAATATTCTGTCCTCCTGATATTAATTTGACTATTTTTAAATTTAACTTGTCATTATTCCTTTTTAAATAAATCAAGTGTTAGAGGGTAATATGCCATCAAATCTACTGGAATACAATGTGACGAGGTCTTAATGAATTTATGAAGAGATGGTCATAAGGATGGAGCTTGTCAGCCTCAAAGATGTGCTTTTCCATATAGGTATTCCATATAGTCCAAAAATACTTGACATATTTCAGGGGCTGGGGAGATACCTCAGTCGGTAGAGTGCTTGCCTTGCAAGCACAAGACCCTGGGTTCGATCCCCAGCACCGCAAAAAAACAAAACAAAACAAAAAAACTTCATTGTACATATTTCAATGAACTGAGATAACCAAAAACTTCAGTGTGAATAGGATTATTTCAATATGGAGACAGAAATGAAAAGCCCTATAGTAAACTTCAACATCAGGTTTCATCTGTGGGTGCGTGCATGTGCGTGTATGTATGTGTGTTCTCTCAGAGAGGGAAAGATGATCTACATGGATGGAATAAGTACAGTAGAAAAGAAAGTACCATTGCTGAAAGGGAAATTTATGTTTTGGGCTTCTGATTGAAAAGAACACTCCTACAGAGAAAACTAATTCATTTCTGACAGAGATATCTTTTCATATTATAGGAATATAATGGATATTATTTGGTAATCAGATGTTGTTACATTAAGTGCATATTTTATTTAAAATAACTCATGAAGTTAAAAATCTAAGGCATATAAATTAAAAAGATAGTCACTTCTATGATCGCCCACCGCCCACGGGGACAATCACAACGCGTACACTCTTCTTGATCACAGGAACCAAAAGGGATTTATTCCATATGTCTCAGACTTATATTGAGAAAATCAGCCTATCAGAGAGTAGACTACCAGGAAAGTCAGCCTATCAAGGAACAGTCTACAGGCAGATACCAGGATTGCCTCATGTACAACAGCCAACCAGAGTTACTTCCTAAAACCCATATGAGTGCAGCTATGTCTGGCAAGCTGCCAGGCACCATCTTAGAGATCAGGCCACTGTGTGACTCTGGGGCCCTCAGAGCCCGCCCCTGACATCTCCCCCTTAATCTTTAAATAAAGAAAAGATGACTTGGGACCATGCCTGTCTTAGGTTGTCCATGGCAAATTACATCCTTACCCGTCATTGGAATTCTGACCTCCAGGCATCAGAACCCTGTCTTAGGTTGGTATGCATTTCCACGGATCTTACCCGTCTTTGACTACTGGTCCAGCATGCTTAACCATACTTGGGGGGATGTGCCTGTCTCAATGGCTGTCAAAGTCTGTACTATAGCCCGTTGATGACATCGGGCATCTTGGCGAGCTCTGATTTGGCTGCGCATAACATAGGCTATCCCTAAGCAGATAATAATCAGAACAGCTACTGTTCCAGCCCACTGTTTTGTCAATCTCAGGGCTTTAGATAACAAAGAGAACATCTCGGATACTGATGCAACTTGAACCCTGGTGGCATTGACTCTGAGTATTTCAGCTCATAGCTGACTGGTTAAATTATCAAACGTAGATGACCAATTACCAGTAAGGTAGACAGAGAGATTTTTAGATAACATAACCACAGAGCTAAGGTTATTATAAGCAATAGGGGTGACACACACTGCTCTTAAAGGATAAACACATCCCAGTCCCAAAAGTTCTTGCAAGATATCCACTTGTTCTTGTAGTAAGTCCACTCTTTGATTTACAAGGAGTATGCCTGCTGTTAGATGTTGGTTTAGGGTCTCTTTAGTCGGTCGGTAGGGCTGCATCTGTATTTTCGGCCAAGTGATTGTTGTTGCTGTCTGTATGGTTGTGTCAATGCTGCTGCTGTGGTTGTGGCTGCCGCTGCAGAGACTGCTACCATGGCGACCACGGCCGCTGTGATGCCAAAATCTCTCCTGTTTAGTAACACTGGCAATTCCGCATCTGTAACAGAGACTGTGACTGGTAGGAAGGTAGGAACACACATTAAGACTGCCAGCGGGAACCTAGAAGCATTCCAACATTGAGAGAGATAGCATAAATCTGAAGTACAATTGAGAGAAGCAGTTGTTTTGTTAGGTGGAAAGGTACATAATTGAACTGTTCTTCCTAAGAGACTAAAAAGAGGTTGTAAGTTAGTTCAAGGGGGGAAAGACTACGAGCATAATGGTCATCAGGAGTATGTTCAGCATCTTCATTTTGTTGGTCTGAGTTACTTGTTGGTAGCGTTGGCACTGGTCGAGTTAGTCACTCAGGAAACCAGATAGGCGATGTTTTATCCTGTGGAAACACACAAACCAAGCCGCGGCTCCAGTAAAGCACCGGGTCCGGGCTGTTCCATTGTCCTGTAAGAACATCCTTCCATTTTACCGTCGCTCTATCATGTTGTTTATGATTGCCATGTCTCTCAGTGGCAGAGCGACCCTCATTATCTAGAGTTAAAAAATTTAAAATAAAGAGGCAAAGAGAAAGTTTATCTTTAGGGGACCTGAAGGTCTCCCCTATTCCCCCTTTTTGTTTATAAAGAGTATTTTTGAGGGTGAGATGTGCACGTTCAACAATACCTTGTCCTTGTGGGTTATAAGGTATAGAGTTATTTCAAATTTAGTGAGAAATTGGTTCTTACCAAATTTAGTTTTTAAAGAAAAATTTAGACTCTATAACGTAGTACAATACTCTAACAGTTGCTTAACCATAATTGTATAAACCCCTATTTTTAAGACTAATTGTTCTAAAGAATAAAACTTAATAGACACAAAGTTAAGAGTAAATTAGTGTTTCAAAGAAATCCTTGTTATTTTACCATGTCATTTTACCATATAGATTAAACTTTGGTTTATATTAGAACATTAGTATTTCACCTTAGGAAAAACCTTAAATAGCTTTAAATGTTTCACATACATACAACCAACTTAGTTACATGCAAACTTGTTGAAACTTGCCCTTTACTTACATAGACTTTCTTAGCACTTACTGAGACCCTCATTTATTTCATCACACAAGCACTTTCTTACCCAGAAACTTTTCCTTTTCCCTTTTACTAAATATATTTCCATACCCAGAACCTTTATTTTCTCTTTCCTGTTGACCCCTTTTTGTTCACATTCTGAAACAACTCTTATGAAATTTCTGAATTAAAAAAAAAAATTACTCTATTTTAATAAGATTAAATATTTTGTTGTTTATAGTACTCTAATTGAAACACAGTTGAAACTTTTAGAACCCTTTGTATATAGAATTATACCTATTAGGACATAACTCTTAGTAACCTTGTTTTTAGTTTAGTGATGACACAAAACAATTTTTTCTACAAACACATTTGAGTAATCTCATGCATGTCAACTCTAATTCACTTATTTTGTAAAAACCAAGATATCAGACAAGTGTCCTGAACAGTATTTGCCATCTTTTTCTTGTTGGAGGAAAGTCCTAGAAAAATTGATATTAGACATTTTATAAACATCAACATTTTATTAGTTTGACCACCTAGAGACTTGCGAGTTATTTTCAAGACATTTTACTTCTACTAGTCTACCCAAATTAAATTGAACCTTTTTAAATCATATGAATTAAAAGTATTTGGATCCATTTTTAAATTTTAATTTTAGGAGCGCTCAGTTTTGATACAGACAAAGCATGACATCAGACAGCACGACATACACACAACACAAAAATCAAAGGCCTTGAAACTTTATAGGTGAATCTCCATTGCAATGTAACAGATGTTCAAAAACTCTAGTTGAAATAGAAAAAAAATAGAACTGAACAAAAAGTCATGAGCTCAAAAAATATGTAGAATTCAAAAAAAACAAGAGGCCTGGAAAAATGATACGGGAAAAGTGATACGGCCGTTAATTACTTTAGTAAAGCACCATAAAATTTACTTTTGCTGGAGTTCAGGTAAGACTTTTGGCTCTTTTTTTTTTTTCCCCCCTTGGGTTTGAAACGGTCTCCTACTGAGCCTTCAGGCTTTCTCTATTTACATTTCAATGTAAGCCTTGACTGAGATTTGGATCTGAAAGGGGCTAAAATGTTCCAGCAGAAACTTGATGCCTAGGGCATTTTAACCCTTAATCCTGGTTAGTAATCAATTCAGGTTTGGACGCAGAAAATTGTGAAACAATTATCTCCCAATACTTGTGGGAACTGGGGCTACTATATCATACTCCTTACTAGGACATGCCACTGATGGTTGAGCTGGTTACTCCTTCCACGCTGGCATATGTGGGACCTCATGGCAAGAGGACTAGGTGGGCTGGGTGGGGCGAAGTTGGAGGAGGAGAAGGAAGTAGCATAGAAGCGCAAGAAAGAAGAGACTTGAAGATAAGGAATCCCTTTCCATCTGCCCGCTCGCTTGCGGAAGCTGTGTGCCAATATCTTTGGTAGCCACAATCCACCTTCCCATGGAGCCATCTTTCATCCCTGCACAGGCCAATTTGTGATCGGTAGTCATTCCTTCCAAAACTAACATTTTAACATTTATCAGGAGGGCCATAAAGGGAGGGGGGAGGTTAGAGTCTGTGAGTTCTTGCCCAGTATCATAAAATGGTCACCGGGAAGATTTCCCACCATCCGGAAGGAGGAGGGTGAGGGCTTTCATTGGAGTCTGATGTGGCCCCAGAATACAAGATGGCAGCAATGATCCTCCCCGGGGCGGTAGTGGGCCCTCCCTATGTGTAGAGGCTGGCTGCCCTCGTGGTTCCTCAACCTTGGGAGGAGCGGATTAAGATGGATTGGGCTCCTCATTAAAGGTCTCCCAATGTTGTTTACTATGTGGCAAGTTTCTGAAAGGAAATACAACGGGAGGAGCCGGCGATTCTTTAGGTGGCGGCTCTTTGGGGAGAAACTTGGAGCCCCCTTTGGGAGGTCCTGGAGAGAAGCAGGCCTTAAGGGCAGATAACGTAGGGCAGACTTCTAATGGGGGACCCTCCCCTAAACTGATTTCCCTCTTAAAGGTGTCCCAGGCTTTTTCCGCCTGTGTATCAGACCACTCAAGGCTGCTACTCTTCAGCATGAGTCTAAGAGCTGAGAGCGCAGGGTCACCATGTGTGGTGTGTGTTTGCCCCATCTTTTCTTTAGTAGATCCTGTAATATCAAGATTTTTTGTTTTACATAGTAAATCCTCCTCTTCATCTGAACTATCCTCACACCCAGTTTCATTTTCCTTGTCTGTCTCTGATCTTATTGATGCCCTTTCTGATGCTTTAGACCTTTCCTCTTTTATTACCTCCAAAACCTCTTCCCCTTGTTTTATGGCCTCTCTGCATTTGGTTCGGGCTGTTTTAGTTTCAAGAGGAATTCCACTGGCCCAGAGCAAATCCTTTAAGGGACCTTCCATGCACATTCGTGACATTTCAGTGCCCATATTTCTCTATTAAACTAACATAATGCAAAGCACTTTAACTAGCAAAACGAAAGCGAAAACACTTACACTCAATCTCCGTGGCTTATCCCGCGAATTTTAACTCGTCGCTTATCCCACGAACTTTAACTTGTCGCTTACCCCGCGAACTTTAACTCGTCGCTTACCCTGCGAACTTTAACTCGTCGCTTACCCTGCGAACTTTAGCTCGTCGCTTATCCTGCGAACTTTAACCTGGCCAGACTGTACTTTACTTTCTCTGTATTTACCTGATCAGTTCCTTCTTTGTAACTCGAGATCCCGGGTTTCAGCACCACTTATGATCGCCCACCGCCCGCGGGGACAATCACAACGCGTACGCTCTTCTTGATCACAGGAACCAAAAGGGGTTTATTCCACAAGTCTCAGACTTATATTGAGAAAATCAGCCTATCAGAGAGTAGACTACCAGGAAAGTCAGCCTATCAAGGAACAGTCTACAGGCAGATACCAGGATTGCCTCATGTACAACAGCCAACCAGAGTTACTTCCTAAAACCCGTATATGAGTGCAGCTATGTCTGGCAAGCTGCCAGGCGCCATCTTAGAGATCAGGCCACTGTGTGGCTCTGGGGCCCTCAGAGCCCGCCCCTGACACACTTCTCCAAATATTTTACAAATTCATAATGAATGTTTAAGAGCAATATTAAAAGCAAAACATTAAACCTGGATTACATCTTATGTCTGCAGTGTCTACAGAATTCCCTGTTTCCATTCGGTCTTATTTCTCTGCTGTTTTACTCATCTCTCTTTTCCCTTCTCCATTAAAGATACCAGTTATATTATATCATCCTGTAACTCTAACTACTAAAACAAATCACTGAACATGACATAGAAAGGGGCAGAATGGCATAGTAATTAAGAGAATAGGCATGGAAGTAGACTTTATGAGTGAATTTGTTTATGTAATTGGAATCCTATTTTAACCAATATTTCTGAGTATGAAATGAATTGATAGGAATAACATACCTGGATGAAATTCAGCAATATAATAAATTGCAGTTTTATTGTAATTATCATTACTATTATTACATTTTCTACTTCTAGTAATATCATTGTAGCCTATTACTATGGTTTTAGAATGGAGAAGGAAGGTTACTGGGAAGGTATCTGACATTGGCAGAATTCATTAGAAATTAAACTTGTTTTATCTTGATTAGACTAAATATTTGAAGCAAATGTTTGGATATGAGGTGTGGCATGTCATAGAATATGCACTGGAATTATAGAAATACAAGATAAGACAAATTGTTGTCAATCTGAAAGGAGATATATTTAATATATCTGCAGAAATTAAAGCATATCAAAAGTATTAGGAGACATAGAAGAAGATGTTAAAAAGTGAAGTCACTCAAAGACTATGAGAGTCACAACTATGGTGTTTCTGTGGATGGTATCATCTATACAGTTATACCCAACACTGTGGTACAATATAAGAAATATGTGAAATAGAATAAATACTTCTATGTAATGAACTTTATTATACTGGTTTATTTAAGTACAATATTAGTGTATACATATGAATATATATTAACATAAATATATTAAGTACAATATTAACATATCTATATATATATATAAAAGCATTACTATTCAATAGTATCTTACCTTTGTACAGCAGTGTCCTTTCCAGATTTCTAATGCTGTGTTTTTATTTTTCAATTAAAACAGGGAAATTTTGCTTCAAAGAAAGGAGTGTCAAGAAAAATATGTAGAAATCTCTTTTCAAGCTTCTCCAAATCCATAGACTTAATTCAGAATCCTTATCATAAGTCAGAAAAATATAGAATTGTACATATATAAAAATTACAGGAAAACTAATACATTAAGTGAAATTTACCAACATTAAAAATCAAATAAACAGCTGGGCCCAGTGCTGCACATCTGTAATCCCAGCAGCTCTGGATGCTGAGGCAGGAGGATGGTGAGTTCAAAGCCAACCTCAGCAACTTAGCAAGGCCCTAAGTAACTTAGTAAGACCCTGTCTCTAAATAAAATATAAAATAGGGCTCAGGATGTGGCTTAGTTATTAAGTACCACTGAGTTCAATCCTCTGTACCCAAAAAAAAAAAAAAAACATATATAGATAGATAGATAGATAGATATCAAATAAACAAATAAAAAATTTGAAAAAAATTTTGATCACACATTCAGTTTCCCCACATGACTTTGTATATGTAATCTTAAAAAACTTTATTTATAAAAGTATACTTATGATAAGTAGTAAATTCATGAAAATAAATTGCTTATTCCATTTATTAATCTTTTACTTAGTCTGACAGTATTCAACTGTTTTTAATTTTCCACAATATATAGTTGCATTTACATTTATTAAAGAGAATATGACACAAAGAGAGTAATGTTTAATTTTAACATTAACTTCTTTGCCTTTAAAAATATTTTTATTAGTGCATCATAGTTACACATCATAGTAGAGTTCATTTTGACATATTCATATATTCATGGAATATAATTTATTCCATTTCATTCCCAGTATTTCCTCTTTACCTCCCCTCCTCCCTCCCCTGTTCCCTTTCCTCTACTCTACTGGCTTTCCTTCTATTTATTGATGGTTTTTTTTTAAACTGGTGCTTTGTGGATATACATAAAGTGAGATTCACTGTGCCATATTCATATATGTACATAGGATAGTTTGGTCAATTTCATTATGAAGTTCCTCCTTTTTCCCATTCCTTTTCTTTTCTCCTCTATCCTCTTCTTTTCTCCACTGATCTCCCTGTTTTTCATAGGATCCACACCCCGCTTTTTCTCCTAATTTTTTCTCTAGCTTCTGTGTAAAAGAGAAAACATTCAACCCTTGATTTTTTGAGTTTTATTTCATTTAGTATTGTATTCTCCAAATCCCATCCATTTACCAGCATCAGTCATAACTTCAATCTTTTTTATGGATGAGTAAAGTTACATTGTATATATGTACCTTATTTTCTTTATGCATTCAACTGTTCACAGGCACCTGAGCTGGTGTATAATTTGCCTGTTGTGAATTATTCTATGAACATTGTTGTGCCTGCATCCCTAGAATATGCTGATTTTTGTTCATTTGGATAAACACCAAGGAGTGCTATAGATGGGTCTTCTATTCTTAAGTTTTTTTGAAGAATCTCCATCTGCCTTTCATATCTACATTAATATTATCCTTGATGCATAAGGATGAAAGTTATTACTTTTAAATATCAAACTTAACAAAGGAGTTTATATAGTTTTGTTTTTTCAGAATAATTATGTGTTTGTCATGATGTATCACACAACTGAAACAAAAATGCATAGTTCAATTTTAACTAAAATATATGTGGAAAATACTGATGATATTTTAATAAGTACACTAAGTGAAAATGACAACTGGTTCATTCATTAACTTATTTACTAAAAAATATTTACTTATTGCTTACAGCTAGCCAAGCCTTGAGATGAAAGGGGAAATCAGAACAAAACTTCCTTGCATTCAGAGATCCTACATTCTGATAACAGAGTAAACCTCTGAATAAATAAATACAAAATCAATTCAACCAGCAATGATTATTGCAAATAAGAACAAAGGATAATTGTACTTAACAATGAAAGTGACTTTGGGAAAGGCAAAATTTAAAATAAATCAATCAGAGAAAGAAAAGATGCCAAATCCATAAAGATTTTGGAATGGTTGAGAAAATTGTTACTTACTTTGAAGAACTCAGATGAGTCAAATGTTCATTAAAATCTTACTAAATAGAATAAGCTGGAACAATGAAGAAAATGTTTGAAATTGAAAAATTGGAGTGTTGAAATAATGGATGACATCAAATTTCAAGATATAACATTTATGGCATCAATATATATATATATGTGGGGAATAGAAAAAAAGGTTATTAAATTATTAAATTAAAATACCAAATTGAAGAGAGGCAAGGGTATTGAGTGGACTGCTTACCAGGGTGTTTCATCTGTCACTGATAAACAGTAGGTGCATGCAAAGAGAGATACTGAACGTATTTCTGAACATTAGTGTTTGCATAGAATTAACCTGAAGATCCATAGACAACATCAAAGAATTTTTTTTTATTTTTTGTTTGTCCTTTTTAGATATACATGACAGTAGAGTATATTTTGACATCTTATACATACATGGAGTATAACTTATTCTAATTAGGATTCTATTCTTGTGGTTGTATATGATGTGGAGTTACATTTGTCATGCATTCATATGTAAGGATGGAAAAGTTATGTCTGATTCATTTTACTGTCTTTCCTATTCTCATTCCCCTTCTTTCCCTTCCTTTCCCTTCATTCCCTTTTGTCTAATCCAGTAGACTTCTTTTCTTCCCCTTTTCATCCTCCATTTTTGTGGGTTAGCATTCACATATTGGAAAGAACATTTGGCCTTTGGATTTGGGGTATTGGCTTACTTCAATTAGCATGATATTTTCTAGTTCCATCCATTTACTGGCAAATGCTATAATTTCATTTCTCTTTATGGCTGAGTAATATTCCATTGTGCATATATATATATATATATATATATATATATATATATATATACACACACACACACACACCACATTTTCATTATCCAGTCATCTCTTATAGATCATCTAGGTTGGTTTCATAGCTTGGCTAAAGTGAATTAAGCTGCTATAAACATTGATGTGGCTGTGTCATGTAGTATGCTGATTTTAATTATTTGGGGTATAAACCAGAGAGTGGGATAGCTGGGTCAAATGGTAGTTCCATTCCAAGTTTTCTAAGGACTCTCCATACTGCTTTCCAAAGTGGTTGCAACAATTTTCAGTCACATCAGCAATGTATAAATAAATCTTTTTCTTCACAACCTTGACAACATTTGTTGTTACTTGTATTCTTGATAATTGACATTCTGATTGAGTGGGATGGAATCTCAGTGCAGTTTTAATTTGTATTTATTTAATTGCTAGAGAGGTTGAATATTTTCTCATATATTTGTTGGCCATTCATATTTCTTTTTCTGTGAAGTTTCTGTTCAGTTCCTTAGCCCATTTATTGATTGGGTTTTTTTTGTTTTTTGGGGTTCTTTGTGTATCTTGAATATTAATGCTCTATCTTATGTGAAGGCAGTAAAGATTTTCTCCCATTCTGCTCTCTGTTCATGTTCTTGATTGTTTCCTTTTCTGTGAAGAATCTTTTTAATTTGATGCCATCCCTTTTATTGATTCTTGATTGTATTTCTTACACTTCAGGGGTCTTACACTGGTGGAGAGTTGGGCCTGCTTTTTCTTCTAATAGGCACAGGGTCTCTGGTGTAATGCATAGTTCTTGGTTCACTTTGAGTTGAGTTTTGTGCAGGGAGAGAGCTAGAGGTTCAATTTCATTCTACTGCATATGGATTTCCAGTTTTCATAGCACCATTTGTATGTTTATGGTGCCTTTGTCTAACATAAGATAAGTATTTATGTGAATATGTCTGGTATTTATGTTGGAATGTCTTTGTGGTTTCTATTCTGTTCCATTGATTTTCATGTCTCTTTTTGTGCCAATACCATGCTGTCTTTTTTACTATAGCTCTGTAGTATAATTTAAGGTCTGGTATTGTGATGCCTCTTGCTTCACTTTTCTTCTAAGCATTGCTTCAGCTATTCTGGTCTCCTATTTTTCCAAATGAATTTCATGAATCATTTTTTTCTATTTCTACAAAAAATGTCATTGCCATTTTAATAGGAATTGCATTAAATCAATATAGTGCTTTTGGTAGTATGACTGTTTTGTCAATAAAAATTCTTCCTATCCAACAACATAGGAGATCTTCCTATCTTTGAAGATCTTCTTCAATTTCTTTCTTTAGAGTTCTGTAGTTTTCATGTAGAAGTCTTTCACCCCTTTTGTTAGATTCATTCCCAAATATGTTTTTTTGGAGGATATTGTGAATGGAATAGCTTTCCTGATTTATCTTTCAGTTGATTTGTCATTAAAGAATTTTTGAAGAAAGAGTAATAAGCAGTCATTTTGAACTAGCAGTGTTGAGCAAGTAAGATGACACTAACCCCATTAACTGAGCTATGCTATTTATGGTACCTTTTGATAAAAAAAATTAAAAAATCAAACCAACCAAATGAAACAAAAACCTTTTCTTGTGGGAAATCAGTAATGAAGTTGTGGAAAAGCAAGGGCAGTTTAATGAAGCACCAAACAAAGCAAAACCAAAGTAAACTTCAAAGCAAAATGTGAGGAGGATTTGCTGCTATCTGACCATGAGTTTAAGAAGATATAGTAAAAAGGTTTGGGAAGCTATACAGGTGGAATGTTGAATGGGATGAGGGGAAGCATAAAATTGTATAGAATATGTAATGTTGGGACATAGATATTAGCAAGAACAGAGGTAAACAAGGTATGGACTTATATTTGTTTTGAAAGATCACTTAGAAAAATGTGGAAATTTAGTTTAAGTTAAAACCTTCTTCCCTAGGAGAAGTACAGGGAGCTAGATTCCAGTGTTTTCTTTAGTAGTAATTAACTGTACCACATATATAAAATTTTTCTAAACATCACTTAATTTTTTATAAATCCAACAGGCACATATACGTGTATGAGAGTCATCCATATCTGAGATATAATTTAACAATACAATGGGATGACCATATTTGAGTACCACATTTTAAGACTCATGGTGTTTTTCATTTTCTTCTTATAAATCTCACTTAAATGATGAAGGAACCCTTTTTTCTTTACATGGGAATATATTTTAAAAATAGAATGTCTCCTTTATAAATTGATAATTATGGCATAGAATTATCAACTTGTTTTAAAAACACACATTATTTGAAAAAATTTTCATGTTATATACTATGTGTATTTATTGGGTAGATGACCTGGAAATTTATGTATTGCTTAAAACTAAGATTTTTAACACACTATTTTATTCAAATGTACTGAAAACTTAAGAAGGCATTATTTTGACCAGGTGCAGGGGCACACGTCTGTAGTCCCAGCTACCAGGGAGGCTGATGCAGTTTTGTAAATTCAAGCCCAGTCTGGGTTATTCAATGAGACTCAGTCCCAAACAAACAAACAAAACAAAACAAAACAAAACAAAACAAAAATGGAATAAAAGAAAAAGGACTGGGAAAGGACTGGGGATGTAACTCAGTAAAGTGTTTGTCTAGCATTCACCAAACCCCCAAATTCTATTTCCAGCATTGCAAAAACACAAGTCGACATAAAAAAAATTAAGGTATTATTTAATACCTTACAGACAATTCATCAGATACAATTTATGTTATGCAGTAGATTGCTCTAAGACATAATCTGCATTTTCTTTTAAGCAGAGTTAAAAATATAGATGCTTTCCTGTCTATAAACAGATGTTACTTATTTTTATTTAGTGTTCCATTAAATAAAATGTTCCATTAAATAACAATACCCATTTATATCTATGGCAATCTGATTTATATCCATTCCCTAAAATTAGCATGAATAAGATCTACAGATTATCTATGTTTATTTTTCCATTCTTACCTTTTAGAATACTTTCAATATTTAGAATGTTTTTATACATTAATTTTATCGATTTTGTATTAATTCAACAGAAATGTTCTATCACCAAAATTTAAGTTCTTTTTGGACCTGAAGCCCAAATTTATTCCAAAATTATATGCTTTCAAGCATCTCAAAATAATTCTAAGAAAAAAAAATTTCAAATGTACTATAAGCCCAAGGTCAGAGTAAGCACTGTGGGGTATGCACTAAGTATTTTATTATGCTGAATACAGGAAATTTTACTATTTCCCACTATAATACTTTTTGTGGATAAATACCATTAAATCTATACTATAGAATCATTACTAAATATATTCTGAAAACCTTTTACAAAGGTTCTTAAGGGAGAACTGTAATGCCAAATCCAAGTGTAGTGGATATAAAAATACTGAAAATATTAACTATATTCTTTTCTCCATTAGTACTAACTCTTTTAACCTCTCCTGTTTAAAAAGCAGCACTCAGATTACTGATAAAATTATGAAACTGAGGGAAAGAAATTGCAGTTTAGCTCTCATTTAACATTGTAGAATAGAGACTGAAATACAATAATCAATACCATGCATTTCAAGTGCTCCTTGGATACAAAAGAGAAGGATGGTCACCCTGTGCTTTATTTGATCTCACAAGTTTGTTATACAGAACTTCTGCTCTAAGACATAAAGTATCCCCTTCCAAAGTTATGAATCAGTGGTTATGAGGTAAATATTTCCAAATGATATTGGTATTGGGACAAAAATGTTTTTTCTATTCCAAAATTAGTGCTCTGCAGAGTGAGAAAATTTACTAAGTGTAATGCTGGTGCAAATCAAGCTCCAAGGTAACTAAAAGTTTTTTTTTTTTTTCTGTAAAAGTTTCTATAGAACTTGAAAGAAAAGGCTAAGCCTAAAACAACTTATTGCTTGCTTATATTGTAGAATATAAATAAAGCTGCATTTTTGGCTTCTACTTTGTTATGTAAATGATAATACGTAAAGGATGAAATTTAGCACTGTGTACTTTAAGAAAAATATAAGAAATGTATTGATCTGTGAAACTATTTCACACATGTAGAATATGCCATATAGTATGATACATAATTTTCTATGTAAAATTCAGCCTTCGAAAAATGAAAAGTGTAATTACCAGTTTTCTCTATGTAGCTTACAATCTGTTTTAGACCTAATTTTTCTAACGTTTGTTTGCCTATTTCTTCTCTCCCCCATCTATTTTTCTCAACACATTGTGAAAATATCAAGACAAAATGTTGCGTGCAAGGTCCTTTGCCTCTTGTTCTCTGATTGGAAAATGTTTCAATACTTGCCACAAAAGATGCCTAAGGCCTGCAGGAACAGAAATGAGTTTCCAAGTTGCTTGTAGAATGATCTAGATAAGAGCAAGGTGATAACACTTAAATTGAGTTCCTTTTTTGTAAAATGATTATTCTGTTAGACATTTCATATTAGACTAGATGAATTTTGTCCTCTAATAATTTATAAAGACTGAGATTCAATATATCAACTAGGGAGACACCAAAATTCCCTGACTTCCCTCTTCTTCCCTGAGTGCCTCCTATTCTCTTTGCTTTTAGCAGATGTCTTTTACCTTCTGTGGCCTATTACTGCCTAGCATTGTAACAATCAAAGCTCATTTGTAAGACTCCCTGAAAATGATTGGTTAATTACAAGAAATAATTTCCATTAAATGGGTATCACTAATCTTAATAATTTAGAAATGTAACTCAGTCTACTGAGGTAAAGAACACATTATCATTGTCTGCTTTTAGGATGTGATTAAAAAAAAAATAGGACATTAGAAACAAATTAAATGACAGGAGAGTAATGTTTGTCTATGAACAGAGCAATGCTGTTATTTAGGGAGTTTGACGAATCTCATTATCAGAAATAAGAGAAAATTATTGAAATGTTGAATATTTTTAATTTATTTTTACTATGAAAGTCAGCTTTTGTTGGGACTAATGACACATTAACTAACTCAGGCTGACTCCTTACTCCCTGGTGAATGAGCAAGATCAAGGCCTCAAAGGCGGTTTCAAAGGTTCAAGACATAAATTGGACCACCGTCAGGGATTGGGTAACAACAGTTCTGCCAACGTGATCAGCTCGTGCTTGCCATTTAGTCCTATGGGACTCTCACCTGTGTGAACCCCAGTGCCTTGCTGACCTTTAAGCTAATTGGTTCCCGCCTAGCCCCCACCCTACATAAAAGCTGTGTGATTTCCTCAATAAACAAGATTCCTGCTGTGCCTCCTGCGCCGACAGACCTCCCAGCTCTGGTGTGTTTCCTTTGCCGCTGACACTCATCATCCTGCTCGGCCCCATATTCTCCTCAGGCGGGCCCTGAGGAGGTACATCGTACCGTGTTGCCCGACAGGGAGCAACAACCTTTGCAGACTAGCATCATAGTCTCTAATATTTTTAAGATACCTTAGTTTGTAACTTTCCATGTTTCTGCCTAATTAGCCACCAAAGCTCTACTTTTGCTTTTTGTGATTCCTGCATAAAGGAGATGAGAAAATGAAGTTGGCAGAGATTACTTCTGGTTAAATTTCAGATGCAGGAATGTAGAAGTAATAACTTGGATGGTGTCACCTTTGACAAGAAACAAAACCAAAGAAAATTCAAGGAAAAAGAGTAGAAAATTGGCAGCAGCTCAATACCAGAGAATAAAATACTTCTGCAGGAAAATAGCCATACCATTGACCCCAACCTTCCCCACAGAAGTCTTTCCTTAGATGAGGACTTGTGGACACCAAAGTCTATGATAATGGTGATATTGGTATTGATAATGATTGCCATTGTTTACTTAGCATTAATTATGTGACAGCCAGTCTTCTAATTACTTTATACTAACACATTGCAGTCTTAAACTCATGAAGTAGGTACAATATTTCGACAATTTGCAGATGAAGAATATTAAGAATAAAATGATTTAGCAAAATATCCAGCCTCACAAACTAGAAAAGTACAGATTTGCCTGAGGATGTCTCTTATGCTTGGGTAGCAAGCTTGATTGAATATTAATTTATGCATGACTTTTTAAAAATATTACCAGTCTGAAATCATTAAGACACTTAAAACTTAGATCCCAACTGATGCAGTAAAATTTCTGACAAACAAAAACTATCAGAGAATATCAGTCATTTATATCAGACATCTTGCTAGGTGCTAAATATACAGTGCTGAACAACAGAGAGATTCCTGACCTTTCACCAAGGCTGGCAGGTGAGTATGTCTTGGTGCTCAATCATATGGGATGTTCTTTTTTTTTCTTTTAATTTTCAATCTATCTTCATGTACTTCAACTATTCAAGTGGGAAAACTTATACCACCTAATTTCAAAAATTATTTTAATCCACAGTAATCAAAGCAATGAAATCTTAGCATAATGTCATAGAGAAAAAGGTCAATTGAACATAATATTTATTTTAGGAATCACATACACATATATGGTTGATTGAAAGTCAACAGACAGATCAACGCAATGTAATGGAGAAATGTTGACCTTAAAAAGATGAGACCTGAATATTTGAATATTCATAAAAAACAATTCCAGACCTAAATGCAATCCAGAAACTGAAGACAACATAGAAGAATATCTTCTTACTTTTGGTTAATCAAAAATCCTTAGTTCAAAATGAGGACAAATCATGTTGTTAAGTTTTATTTTATCAAAATTAAAATTGCCTCCTGCTCAAAGGACATCTTTAAGAAATTAAAAAGATATGTCACTAAATGGGAGAAAATATAGGAATAAATCTGATAAAAAGCTAACATTGAGAAAATAGGATTCTTAAAACACTGTAAGCAGGTAAGCAGTTTAAGAGAGAAAGAGGGTGAGAGAGATTGTAAGAAAATTGCATGAGAATATGAGATAGGAATGGGAGACTAAGGAACAGATAAGCATAGTATAAACACAGGGGTCTTACAAGGGATAGGAATAGGAAAGACAGTGGAGTGAATCAGACATAGCTTTCCTATGTACAAATATGAATACATCACAGTGAATCTCCACATCATGTACAACCACAAGACTGGGATACTAATTAGAATAAAATGTACTCCAAATTTGTATAAATATGCCAAAATATGCTTTACTGTCATATATAACTAAAAAGAACAAATTTTTAAAATTAAAAAAAATTAAACATGAGTAGTAATTTTTTTAAAAATTTAATATTTTTCATATTAAATATTTAGGCAAAATATTTCAAATAAAATGTTTTCATATTTTTCTCCCATTTTCCTTTACCTTGGTTGTATTTTGCTACTTTATAAAGGTTTTCATATTTTTTAATAAAAATATTTTATTTAAAAAAAAAAGGGGAGTGATGATAAAAATGTGAAAGCTCATATCAATACTTACAAGATGATCTGAATAGGATTTGTTTACTCAATAGCCTTCCATGGACTTGAAAAACTAAAGACATCTTGTGGTTTATCTAATTTGGGAGCATAATCCTTAAGACCAGAGCTATAAAAGGATGCACTGAGAGTATAAAAATTGAATTTGGATGTGGTGGAGTCTTCTGTATCTGTTTTCATGTGAATTAAACTATTTTGCACTTAGTTGTGTCTTCTAATATCTTGGCCACACATAAAGAAGGATGTAGTTTTCTATTGCTAGCAGACTCTTGAGTTGATCAACTTTATGTGGTTTTACTGCTGTGGTGACTTTCTGAAGAATATTCAATGTGATTTTTAGTGTTCATTCCCAAAATATCCCCAACCTAAAATCAAATACCAGAAGAAATTCGATATTTCTCCTCAGTTGGCCATTTGTATTCTGATAGAAACTCTCCTAATCATAATTCTTCACTCACTTTCCTCTTCAGCTGACTGTATGTAGCATATTATATTTCAGCTTCTTGAAGCATCAGTACCATTTTCCTCTTTCTGACAAAATAGCATTTGGAAACACTAGCATATTAACATTCTAGTCCAGACAACATCTGCACCACTTCTGGAACTCTTTCATTCTTCCTTAGTGGTCTCGGCATGCCCTGGATGAAGGAGAGTTTGCATCTATAAAGATCATCATTTTATTATTTAATGAATAATGGCAACAGAAATCAAATGAATTCTGGAAAGGAATTTTCTCACTGAAATTAATGTGAAATGACTTGAAATGATAGGAATAAGGTGAGTTAATAGCAACAGTGATCATACAAAGTTACATGTAGATTAAAAAATGCAAGCTACAGATATAGACAGGGACTAGAAAGCTTATAAAAGAATTTTGCTTGAAAGCTATTTGCAATCTGTGTTATTGTGGAAATCTCCCTTACTTTAGTCCTATACTGGCTTTCATTAAAGGTAGCTGAAGCAAATCTCGCTTTTGATATCTTGAACTGGCATGTCAATATTTGTAAATAATATTCACTGCATAGGGACTAAATTGCTTTTTAATTGGATTTATAGCAAACTTGTAATTGCATAAAGACTTCCCTTGCAAGGTAGTTGAAGGACAGATATGTGTATCTCTTATTTACTGGACAAAGGGAATTGCCATTTAAATAATTCTTAAAAACTTCCTCTACTCCAATATTTGTTCCCATCTTAACAATCAGCACTGTCTTTCCCTAGGAGTTCAAACTTCACATACCTGCTTCAAATTTATAGAAAACCGGAGAGAAGCCAGACATAGTGACTCATGCCTGTAATTCCAGTGATTTGGAGGCTAAGGCAGGAGGATCACAAATGTGAGGTCAGCCTGGGAAATTTAGTGAAACTATCTCAAAAATAAAAAGTTTTGGGAATGCACCTCAGAACTAAAGCACCCCTGAGTTCAACCAAAAGGAAGGAAGGGAAACCAAAGAGAATATTATTTCAGGATAGACTGCATTTGCTATTGAAAAAGAAGTTTGAAAAAGATCTGAAGAAAAATAATAAAAGTATTGAATTCAGCACAGTTGAATGAGGAAAGTAAGTTGAAAATGAAGTATTTTATTAAAGTCTGTTCTGGAAAACACAAGAAAGAACTGTTCCTGTTTAGTCAGCAAACGTGGGTATAAATATAGGTATGTGGATACAATTCCAAAGAACCAGTTTTCAATAGCAAGATATTAGGACAAATGCATTAAAATTTATTAAGAATTGGAGCTGGGTGGAAGTGAAAAGAAAAAGAGGCAAAGAAGGAAGGATGTTTATATTCTTGCCTAAATCAGTCACCTGGTAGATACTCTGAAGTATTCATATATTTAAGTGACAGGAGCCATTGACATTAATATTAACCATATAGAATGTTATTCAAACAACATCATAACCCTCTGCTTCTCTCATTCTCTGCAAGAAATTTGACATCTTTTCAAAACAGAATACTCTCAAATGGAAATACATTTGCCTACTTTTCTCTTGTTCTTTGTATATGGATATGTGTACTTGTTTTAATACAATTCACAGTCTTAGAAAACCTTCTTATTTTCAAATTCCTCTTTGGGAACTTGGAATCCTTACTGACACGTAAAATGTCAGTGAGGCTATTTGGATAATTAATGCTGAGTATAGTGAGAGTGTTGTAAGTCTTAAGATATGAAAGGATAAGAACAAACCCCATGAATAAAAAATTCCCAGAAGAAACCTTGCTTGGTGCCCCTGTTGTTATTGGAAAGAAAATGGGATATACTGTAATATTGGAGTCTATAAATTTTTTATGAAGTTCTTCTTGGAGCCAGGATATAAACTGAGCGTGGCATGGGGAATGCTAAATGATTTATGATCCATGAAATATCGTAAGTTTTTTCTAGTCATGAGGTCTCCTTTTTGACCCCAAGAAGCCATGAGTACTATGAAGAAAAATGGCAGTGGGTAAAACTGTCAATGTATAGTAGCCACCACCTTGAACTAAGTGAGACTAAATACAATTTATTCTTAGTGTTAAGTGGACAGTTTTCCTGAATGTGAATCAGTTGATGTAATTACAAGTAGGTCATACTATTTCAAGCTGCCAGACACTCGTTCTGTTATCTGAATAAATAAATAGAATGTTTTAAAACAAAAATGTGACTAATTTTTTCTTAATTGTTAAATTCAAACTCTGGTCATGTAGAGCAGTGAAGTTCTACAAAAAATTCGCTGTGGGGAGATTCCTTGTTTACTTGTACATTGCTGTTTCAGATGTATTAATCTGGAAATTATTTTTTCACCAGAATTACATAGATAATTCTATTACATTGAAGAGAAATCTAAATTTCTTGTCAACTTTTATTTTCTTAGTGTTTTTGTGTGCTTTATTTTTAGACAATGACTCTTTCTATAATCTAAAATAAAGACTTTATGTTACTCTGTTTCTAAATGCAGGTAGTTAGAATTTGGGGAGGGAAGGGTAAAGATTAGATTTAGTAAAGATGCTTGAGAGTTTTTAGAATGATTTTTAGGTAGACCAAAATAAACCTCAAATATGGTTTTATAAAGAAAAATCTTCAAATTATTTTCATGATTATGTACCTTGGGTTTTTGGATTAATAACTAAAATATATTTAAACTCCTTATTAGAATCGTTCTTGCAGATGTTCTTGCCCTTTGGAAACAAAACAAAACAATCTATGCTCCCACATTACATTTAAAGTTTAAATAATGAGCATATTTTAGCTTAAAAGTCATTCTCAATCAAATGTAAGATTTTGTTGGGCAATGTGACACAACCATATAATCTGATTTATCAAAATTGTATCCTAAATAATATATATTATTAATCCAATAATAGACTTCATTCTTCTTTGTTTTGTTTTTTTAGAAGCAGTCTGAAAGAAATAAACTCTTCTCCCTATTGCCTTTCTCAAATGCCATGTTGGTCCTGGAAGAATGAATTAGAAACTGAATTTGTTCCAAGAGGTAGAAGGGGGCTTATGTTTATACATGTATTGAAGATAACACTATAAAGTATGTGACTCAGTCTCAAAATGGAGCTGCATTATTTGGAGTACTTTCCACTCTTTTAGAATAGTACCATGGGATCCAATCTTTTCTATTTCTTTCTAGAAGTGGAAAAGCAGGGAGCACTTCCTACATCTGAATCAAGTTTCAGTAGTCCTACTATTGTTCTATCTGCCCCAAGCACTCCTCTCTTAATGAGAAGCATGAATCAGTAGGGAGAAGTCCAGTCCTGGAGGCTAAACAACAGAATGGAAGAAGATAGGTTCATTTTCATGTTTATCTTTTTAAATGTGTGAACTATTTCTCTTCTCTGTTAATCTCTAATGTAAACAGTACACAATTCATTTGAATCTTAAAGGTGGAGTAGAAGGAACTGTAGTGATCATATATTATTAAATATAACTTAAAGAAGTCATCTGTAATACAAATGGCAACTTAATGCTGGTTAAATTTTTATTAATGGTTGCTGTACCCATTTACCAATCATTTCTGTGACTACCTGAAATCTTTTGAGACTTCTTTTTATTCTTTAGGAGATAAGGTAAATGTATTTTTTAGATAAAATGCATGCAAAAACATTCTTTTATAGCTCTAATTCTTCAAATGTTTATTAATACTTATTTAATTACCTGACTGGAAGCCATTGATTGCTGCTTGAAACCTGTTTCCAGCTATGGTCCCAGAAATGTAGAGTAATTTCCTAGGTGACAAAAATATTGCTTTCCCTTTATTAGGGGACAAATAGATGAGGATGGTTGGATCATGAGGTTAAGAGAATAATTGCACATAATGGGCCCGCTGTGCTGACCCCGACATGCTTCTTTTCCAAAAGCAATTTACCTGCAGACCTGCCTGGCCTAAGTGAACAGGATATGTCACATTCCTTAGCAAACTACCTGTTATCTGCAGGAGAAATGCAGCCCCAAGATAAATATCCATGGGATAAATCCAGAAGACTTTTGTGACCACATCCTGAAACTCTGGGAGATAAAGATAGTTCCTCCTAACCATCAAATCTGTAGGAATGATAGTTAAAATACGATTAAAACCAGTCAACATGGGCAAAGGTGATCAAAATTGGTGGCTATGGGGACTTAAAAGTCTGATGTCATCTTAATCAAAAGTCAAGAGGGACTCTCTGGAAACTTCTCTGGGACCCTCAATAAAACTGGAGAGCAGGAGAGGCATGTTGTCCCTCTGGTCTCTGAGAGGACTACCTCTCTCCCTTTAAAGTGTCCCCTTTCCCTTTTCTTATCACTTCGGTAAACTCATTCCTCTTACTCTGAACAACATGTCTGGAATCTTTCTGACTTGGTTACAAGAATCAGGGTTTGAAGGGGGGATCTCTGCATTGCCTCAGTTTCTCAGAAGGCCCTAGCTTCGTAACCTGATCAAATACCAAAAGTCACAGTATTAGTCTATCCATAAGGACCTATGGTCAGAATTTTTAATATCTCATGTGTTTCAACTCATCATATAAGTCATTTGAATCTGAAGCTACACTAGCGTCTTGGCCATTACTTTAGGTTCTCCCTTTGCTATCTTTCCTAACATTTTATTGAAAAATCCTTTATTATGCTTATTGCTTGTGTTTGTTTTCCCTTTCTATAATTATCCCCTGGTGAGGAAAATCAATCTTTTCCAATTCAACTTGCTCTTTATCATGTATTCTAAAACATAAAAACACAAGTTTTCTTAAAATGTAAAAATACAACTGTTATCTTTGCCATTTTCCCATTTGTTCCTGTTAGCAAATACTTTCTGCATATATATAGATCTCAAAGGTAATCCTTTGAGATATATTATTTTTTACATTGTTAATGGTGATCATCACTATTTTCAAAATCTGTATTTAAACCCTTTTCAAATGCGTGTATTTGAAATGTACGCTACACCTCTGTCTTCAAGTATTTTGCAAATATAATTACAAGTTTTTCTAACAAGCATTTCCTTTTCCTGTACAAACCAAGATGAATTCTGAAAACGTGCTGATGGGCTGATTATGTATGGGTGAGTGGAGAGGAGAGACAGATTAAATTCGTACATTTTAAAAATTCTATAAAATCAATATGTACTGACTTGTAGCTGATGATCCATCTCACTCATTTTTCCTGAGGAAAATATGTCATATTTTTAAAAAAACGCACACTGGAATTTTTCACAATTTATATACACCACATTTTAAGTCTCTTGCAAAGGAGATATAAGTGTCCATATGCTATAATTTTGTATAATGAAATATATTTTTATAGAGGCAGTGTTATGTTCTGACTTTTTAGTGATAAGGGAAAAGATGTTTTTATTTGTAATAAAAATATAAATAAGAGTAGGTACACAAGTAAGATGTCCCTGCAACAACAAAAACCTGGAACTGAAATTTTAAAACTTAAGTGACTTTTCCCTTCAAAACTATATAGTCCTATGAACTACAACACAAATAATATTTGTCTTGCAAGAACTTTTCATTACTGAAAACAATATATTAAAAGTTTGGTGCAAGAGGGCCTAATAATATATTAATGCAATCCTTAACAAAATCAAGATGGAAAAGAAAAATTCTGAAGAAAAATTCAGGAAATTTTCCTTTTGCATTTTATCTATTACATCTATATGTGATTGGAAATTTTTATATATGTGTTCAAATATAATTCTTAAAATGTCAAAACCAACTTTTACATACATAAAATGAATACATATATGTAAACAATTTCATTTAATTTATTAAAATAATGAAGCTATTTAAAAAGCACTTAGGGGCAGCTATTAAAAATGCTATAACATATTTGTTTTGTTTGATATAAATCTAGTTAATATCCTTCAGAGAAAATAAATACAATCTTCAAGACTATCTTTACTGTTGGAAATATTCTATAACTTTACTAAACCTAAGATCATCAATCAAGAGGAAAAAGTAACTCAAACAAAGCACATTACTTTAAATAATTCTCGGATAGACATTTAGAAAAGGTCTATCAGATAGTGTGAAATCACATGTATATAGATTTTCATATGCAGATATAAAACATGGATAAATTACACAATATGTCATCATGTTTAATCACCCAATTTATACACACATGTTCATGCTATGAATTTCCTTGGATCTTCTCTGTTTTCCTTAAATTCTGAGATTTCATCATTTAAATTTTCCTTGGCTCCTGTATTATTCAGGGCTCTGCAGAAAACCAGAATTAATAGGGTAAATATATGTACATATAAAGAAATTTATTTTCAGGAAATAGCTCACATGATATGGAGGTTTGTAAGTTCTACAACCTGCCATCTGCCAACTGAGAACTCTAGAAAGTTGGTGTTGTTATTTCAATTCAAATCTAAAGATCCAAGAAGCAGGAGAGCTGATGTGTCAATTCCAGTCCAATGGCAGGAGAAAATGACCAAGTTCAAATCCTGGTCAGGAAAAGAAGGTAAAAATCCCTCTCCACCTTTGGTTCTATTCAGGCCTGGATGATAATCATCCACACTAGGGAAAGGAATCTATTTTACTGAGTCCACTAACTTCAAGGCAACTCACATCTGGATATAGTCTCCCCAAATAGCTAGAAATAATGTTTAATCTGGGCACCCTTGATCCAATGAAGTTGACATATGAAATTACCCATCACAGTACCCATGAGATTCCGGAGGAATTTCTACTGAATGAACATTTTCACTTTACTTTTCTTGCTTGACTTTGAACACAAACTTGTTACTCCATCCCAGTTGTGCCTTTGCAATTTCCTCTGCTTATAGTCTTATTTCTCTAAACCTTCTAACAGCTTTCTTTCTCTTTCTCTTTCTCTTTCTGTTCATTTGAGTCTTAGTTAAAATACCAACTATCTAGAGGGGAATTTCTTTACCACCCCTTGCTTCTAGCTGTTCTATAGCATCATTATAGTTCCATTTCCTTTGTATCCTTTATTACCTTTTAAAATTATTTCCTGAATTCATTTGTGTAATGTAAAGTTTCTCTCTCCCACTCCCCACCCTGGAATATAAATCCTGTGAGGTTCAGGATTTACCTTGACTGGCTTTTTTCTATGTTTTAACAAGGAGAGTAAATCGGCAACTTGGGAGAAACCCAAAAAGTAATTGTTGATTAAATGAATAAAAGCTTTGAGCATTTTGTGAATATTCTACTCTAAAGAATCTGATGGACCAGAGGTGGAACCACATAGAGTCAGAGTTTCATGTATTGATATAACCTTTACAGGATGGGGTAGGAACAATGCAGAGGAATTCAATTGCTAACATGCTGAAAGACAAAACAGATGATATTGTGTGCAAGGGTAAAAGCAGAAGGGAGAGATCAAAAATAAAGTTGAACATATAGATATCCAGTCCAGATACATACATGACAGGAAAATAGATGACATGACAGGGTAGTGCCAAAGCTTGTCAACCATTTTCCTGATTTGCTGCGAATAACTGACAAGTTAATCATAGGTATTATTTTGGGCTGTGGCTTTAATCTATATGCCCTCACAATTATTCTCAGGATAATTGTAAGTAAATTTTCCATTGCTTTCTTTTTTCATTGTTTATTTTCCATTATAGCAGCACAAAAATGATTGAAACAGTTACATTTAAAAATGAAACATTTAATTTATAACATTTTAATATCATGATTCTGGAAATTGAGTTAAAACTCCAAACAGCATTTTTTTCATTTGAATATAATTTATTGACCAATACATTATATACTGACAAATAAATATCAAAATTTTATAATAAAACCTGTTTTAGTTTTCGTCAGTTTTGTACATTGAGCTGTTTTTGATCCTTTCATACTCAGTAATATACTCTCTCTTCTCTCAACAAATATGTTCGTACAGGTGCTGTTCGTACCTCACTATTTTCTATCAGCGTGAGATGCCCCATGATTATTATTTTTTCCCTTCAGACCTAGACTCAACTAATTCTCAAGAAGTCCTGCTTCCTCTTAATGAAGAATATTATATTTAGAAACCAAGACCCAAGCACAGGATACTCATTGCAATGAGGATACTCATTGCTCCTCAATCATAACTCCTTCTAATTCCTCTCAGTAGATAGAGTCACAGGATATTTGTGCACAACTGTAACTCATGTCCACACCCATAAATTGCTTTACCTTCTTGCTCATTTTTATTTTTATTATTACCTTATTGATTTGAGTACTTTATGAAATATGAATTAAAACCTTATGTGAAAAATGTGACTTGAGAATTTTTTTATACTTAATGTGATTTTCTTATAGAAGCACACATTTGATCTCATTTTATTCATTCTGATAAACTCCTTTAATTGGTTAAGTTGTTAAATTTAATTGCTTTAATTGTTAAGTTATTTGCATGGAAGGTGATATGGTAGAAAAAAAAATTCCCAACTAGCTCTATGTCATCAATTTATTTCACCTGTTCTTTGTTCCATTTTCCTCTTCTGCACTTTATTAGTTGAGTAAATTATCCATTATATTTTTGCCTTTTCTACTGCTGCTTTGATATACCTTTTTCATCAATAGTGTCCTTAAGTAATCAGAATTTTATTTTAAAAATGTCATAATGTTATACTGGATTGTATAGTGCAAAGACCCTTTATTTTATATTCCCATTTCCTCACTTAAATCCTTTAGCTAATGTTTTTATACCATCTACTTTTGTATACATTCATAGCACATGATATAGTATTTCCAATTTAACTTCAGACTGTCCCTAATCTTTTAGAGGGAAAAAAATACTTTTAAGTGGATACAATTTTATTTTTATTTTATTTACATTATCTTTGGTTATTTTGTTGGTCTAAGTTTCAGTGATATTTTTTCACAAAAAATATAATTTAACATTTCCTACAGAGTAGATCGTCTGCTGTCAATTTCCTCATATTTTGTCTAAGAAAGTCTTATTTTGATGTGTGTTTTCAATGAGTATGGACAGTTTTCCCCCAGCACTTTAAAAATATCATTGCACTGTCTTTTTGCTTTCATGGTTTCTGATGAAGAGTCTGCTATAATTTTTATCATTGTTTCTGTCATGTTTTCTTTTTTCTTAAGGTACCCCCCCAATACTTTCTTTGTTTCTATGATCAATAGTTTGAATGTAGTCTATAGTTTGTTGTTTTTCTGAACTATTTCTTGGTCTTTTTCTATGTCTCTTATTTTTGTAATTTGTCATCTGTCATTATTATAGAAATTTCTGCCATTGTTTCTCAAAAAACTTTTTTGCTTTCTCTCTTTACTCTCCTTCTGGATTATACATACTTTAGAAGTTCATTATTGACCTACATACCATAGATATTTTGTTATTTTTTAATTGCACTTCTCTGTTTTTCATTTGTTGCAATTTTCATTGACCTATCCTCTTGTTTGCTTATTATTTCTTTTCTTTACTTTCTTTTTTTTTTTTTTTTTTTTTTTTTGGGAGGGGGGTGTGTTGGGGATCAAACCCAGGGCCTTGTAGCTTACAAGGCAAGCACTTTACCAACTGAGCTATCTCCCAGTCCCCTGCTTATTATTTCTTTAGCTAGGTTGGCTCTATTGTTGCGCCTGTAAAAGACATTCTATATTACTGTTAATATTTTTTATATCAAGCATTTGATTTTAATTTCCATCTCCTTATAAAAATTACCCATTTAAGTTTACATATTGTTCTTTTCCTGTAGAGGCGTGTGCAAGTATATTATTGTTATGTCAAAATTCTTACAGGGAGCTCCATGGAGTACAATGCCAATGAGTAAGAAACATCAGTGATTATTCTCCACAAGAACATCAATTTGAACGACTGTGCAGGCATGAAACCACTTTTCGAAGAGCTAAGGACCCTAGGTAAAAGTTCCAAATCCTGGTTTTAGCATGATAATCAGAAAAGATGCCTTTTCTGATTGCAGAAAATAGAGTTGCTTTTGTCACCACTTCCAACTCTAAGCAGAGAAAGACACCTCCAGTGGGAAAGAGGGAATCAAATGGGCCTTGAACTTGGAACTCAGAATGAGGCCCCAGACAGTGAAATTCAGTACTGGGTAGAGCCACAAGCCCTTCCCCAGAGCAGTGCCCATGGGCTGAACATCTGAACCCTTGTTAGGCCAAGGTACTACCTTCATCTCCCTTCCTCCAGCCTCAGTCAGCCCAATGGGGTGAGATCACAGTTACTGAGGTTTAGGACAGGGATGTAAGCACAGGGTTTTGACTTTTGAACCTGTAAATTCTTTTTTATCCATGTTCAGTTGCATCTAGTTGATGAATGTATGCTCCCATTTTCCCTCTCTTTTGAGGTACCTAATGTCCCACAGTTCTTTAGAATGCAGACCAACAGATTTCTCTGTGATCCTATTTTCCCTTGGGTTTGATGATACATGAACTAGAAATTTGTTGTGTATGCTGTTGTAACATTGGAAGTACTACTATTTCAAGACCCCTATACACTAGATGTGTGAACATCTCTTGGCTATTTAATGTGCTATTGATCTGGTCATATTTATTTTGCTATTCCTCTGAAATCTTCTGGGTCAATAACTTTGACATAGGCACCACTAAGATATTTTTCCTAAGCCTCAGTCTCATTCCATTCTACATATTATCCTGAGTAATTTAACTTTTATCTATCTTGGTAGAGTCATGTGTCATTATTATTAGTTGCACTTTATTAGTTGAATATATTATCTATTGCATCTGAGCTAATGCATAAATTAGACCTTTCTCCCTTGATAGCGGAACATTTAAAAACTTGCGTGAAAGTTTTCCTTGAGGATCTATAGGCAACTAGGACCTAACATATACATATTTGATTTATATCTAGCCTTATATTCCTAAACCTATTTTTCTCCTTGAATAGTAATATTGCTTTAAAACTGTCCAGGCCAATAATTAGTCTTTTCTGTAACCCTCATATCTAAAATATATTTAGTTTTTTTTCTGAACCCTCATATTTAATCTGTTTATAAGTTATTAGTATTTTATATCATAAATAACTTTGGAGTATAATTCTTCATTGTCGAATCCCAAGTCCTACAATACAGAGTATGGGTTTTTGATCTCTGTTCCCCTTTCAGTCGTTATCCTCACTGCAGCTAGCATGATCTTTCTAAACTAGGGATTGCAAAGTCAACACTAGCTCAATTCCAACTCCACTGTAAACCACATGCCCTGTGTATGTTTTACCTATATGTTCTTTAGGGCTACAGTTGAGCTACTATGTTAGAAGTAAGTGATTATGAGGTTCTTTCCACGGGGTGATCCAAGATGGCAGACTAGAGGGTGACTGCATCTCCAGTCGCTTCAGAACCCAGGAGTTAAGAAGGGGAGGTATTGAGAGACTCGGACTAAAATAGAGCCATGGGTGAGTCTGCCCACTGGGAAAGCAGGCCCAGATAGAGGTGGCTTATCAGAGCAGGGCAGGGCAGCTAGAGTCTTCCACAGGCAGCCCTGCGCACTCCGGCGGTGGGCCCCTCCCACACAGCCAGCTTCTCCAGGTTCTCGGAACAGGCCCCCTAGTGAGAGCCTTTCTGATCAGAACAAGCTCGAAGTCCCGGAGCCAGTGTGGCGTGCTCCGGCCCACAAGCGGCTTCAGGGACCAGGACAGGGCAGCCAGAGACTTCCCCAAGCAGCCCGGCCCCCTGCGGTGGGAGGCGCCTTTTAAGGTTAGCTTCTCGGAGCAGACCACCCAGTGAGAGCCTTTCTACATAGAGCCAGCCACAAGTCCCCGAGCCAACGGAGAGCTTCGATCCGCAAGCAGGCTCTGGGAACAGGGCAGGGCAGCCAGAGACTTCTCCAGGTGACTCCGCCCACTCCGGCAGCAGGCTCTTTCCATGGGGTGATCCAAGATGGAGGCCTAGAGGGTGACTGCATCTCCAGTTGCTCCAGAACCCAGGACTCAAGAAGGGGAGGCATTGAGAGACTTGGACAAAAATAGAGTCACAGGGTGAGTCTCACCCACTGGGTGAAACTTGGCCTGGGCGGCAGGCACAGATAGGGGTGGCTTATCAGAGCAGGGCATGGCAGCTAGAGTCTTCCCCAGGGAGCCTTCCACACTCCGGCAGTGGGCTCCTCCCACACGGCCAGCTGCACGGTGCAGGCCCCCAGTGAGAGCCTTTCTGCACAGAGACAGCTCCAAGCCCTGGAACCAGTAGGGGGCTAGGGGCAGCTTTCTTCGGATGCACTGCATTATCAAATTCCTTCAAGACATCAGGCTACTGAAGGCTGGGAGGTGATACACTGGAAATCTACCGGGACACTATAAGCCAATAGAGGAAATCTGCAATATCTCAGGGTCCCACTGACAACTGACCAATATGAGAAAACAAGGGAAGAAAATGTCCCAAACAAACCTAGATACTACATCAATAAAACCCAATGACAGCACAGCAAAAGAAATGTCAGAAGGGGAGTTCAGAATGTAAATAATTAAAACAATCAGGGAAGCAAATGAGGAGATGAAAGAGCAAATGCAGGCATTGAAGGAGGAGATGAAAGAGCAAATGCAGGCATTAAATGATCGCACCAACCAACGGTTAAAAGACCAAATACGGGAAGCAAGAGATCATTTCAATAAAGAGTTAGAGACACTGAAAAAAAAAAAAACCAAACTGAAATCCTTGAAATGAAGGAAACAATAAACCAAGTTAAAAACTCCATAGAAAGCATAACCAATAGGATAGAACACCTGGAAGACAGAACCTCAGATATTGAAGACAAAATATTTAATCTTGAAAACAAAGTTGGCCAAACAGAGAAGATGGTAAGAAATCATGAACAGAATCTACAAGAATTATGGGATATCATGAAAAGGCCAAATTTAAGAATTATTGGGATTAAGGAAGGCTTAAAGAAACAAACCAAAGGAATGAACAATCTATTCAATGAAATAATATCAGAAAATTTCCCAAATCTGAAGAATGAGATGAAAAACCAAGTACAAAAGGCTTATAGGACTCCAAATATATAAAATTACAACAGACCCACACCAAGGCACATTATTATGAAAATACCTAACATACAAAATAAAGACAGAATTTTAAAGGCCACGAGAGAATCCAGGGAAACCAATGAGAATATCAGCAGATTTTTCAATCCAGACCCTAAAAGCTAGAAGGGCCTGGAACAACATTTACCAAGCCCTGAAAGAAAACGGATGCCAACCAAGAATCTTATACCCAGCAAAACTTACCTTCAAATATGACGGTGAAATAAGATCCTTCCATGATAAACAAAAGCTAAAGGAATTTACAAAAAGAAAGCCAGCATTACAGAACATTCTCAGCAAAATATTCCATGAGGAAGAGATGAAAAACAACGATGCAAATCAGCAACAGGAGGCACTAGCCTAAAGGAATAGCCAAATAAAGGAGAAACCAAATCATGTCAAAAAACAAATATGGGTCAAATGACTGGGAATACAAATCATATCACAATAATAACCCTGAATGTCAATGGCCTGAACTGATCAATCCAAAGACATAGACTGGCAGATTGGATTAAAAAAAAAATCCAACAATATGCTGCCTGCAAGAGACTCATCTCATAGAAAGAGACACCCATAGACTAAAGGTGAAAGGATGGGGAAAAACATACCTTGCACTCGGACACAGCAAAAAAGTTGGAGTATCCATCCTCATTTCAGATAATGTGGACTTCAAGCCAAAACTAGTCAGAAGGGATAAAGAAGGACATTACATGCTGCTTAAGGGAAGCATAAATCAGCAAGACATAACAATCATAAATATCTATGCCCCGAACATTGGCTCATCCACGTACGTCAGACAAATCCTTCTCAATTCCAGAAATCAAATAGACCACAACACAATAATACTAGGCGATTTTAACACACCTCTCTCACCACTGGATAGATCGCCCAAACAAAAATTGAATAAAGAAACTATAGATCTCAACAACACAATCAACAATTTAGACTTAACCGACATATATAGAATATACCATCCAACAAAGAACGAATACACCTTCTTCTCAGCAGCACATGGATCCTTCTTTAAAATAGACCATATTTTATGCCACAAAGCTACTGTTAGCAAATACAAGAAGATAGAGATACTACCTTGTACTCTATCAGATCATAATGGATTGAAATTAGAAATAAATGACAGAATAAAAAACAGAAACTTCTCCAATACCTGGAGAATAAATAATACACTATTATATGATGAATGGATAACAGAAGACATCAGGAGGGAAATAAAAAAATTCTCAGAAGTAAATGAGAACAAAGACTCATCATATCAAAATCTCTGGGACACTATGAAAGCAGTACTTAGAGGAAGATTTATTTCATGGGGCGCATTCAACAAAAGAAGTAGAAATCAACAAATAAACAACTTAACACTACAGCTCAAAGCCCTAGAAAAAGAAGAGCAGACCAATACCAAAAATAGTAGAAGACAGGAAATAGTTAAAACCCGAGCCGAAATCAACAAAATTGAAACAAAAGAAACAATTGGAAAAATTAACAAAATAAATAGTTGTTTCTTTGAAAAAATAAACAAAATTGATAAACCCTTAGCCACACTACCAAAGAGAAAGAGGGAGAAAACCCAAATTACTAAAATTCGGAATGAACAAGGAAACATCACAACAGACACGAGTGAAATACAAAACATAATTAGAAGCTATTTTGAAAATCTATACTCCAACAAAACAGAAAACCTCGAAGACATCAACAAATTTCTAGAGACATATGAATTACCTAAACTGAATGAGGAGGACATACACAACTTAAATAAATCAATTTCAAGCAATGAAATAGAAGAGGTCATCAAAAGCCTACCAACAAAAAAAAGTCCGGGACCAGATGGGTTCTCAGCCGAGTTCTACAAAACCTTTAAAGAAGAGCTCATTCCAATACTCCTCAAAGTATTCCATGAAATAGAAGAGGAGGGAACCCTCCCAAACTCGTTCTTTGAAGCCAATATCACCGTGATACCTAAACCAGACAGAGACACATCGAGGAAAGAAAATTTCAGACCAATATGCTTAATGAACATCGACGCAAAAATTCTCAACAAAATTTTACCAAATTGCATACAAGAATATATTAAAATATATTTTAGAATATATTAAAAGGAGAGTGCACCACGATCATCCCAGGGATGCAAGGTTGGTTCAACATCCGGAAATCAATAAATGTCATTCACCATATCGACAGACTTAAAGTTAAGAATCACATGATTATTTCAATAGATGCAGAAAAAGCATTCGATAAAATACAGCATCCCTTCATGCTCAAAACTCTAGAAAAAATTGGGGTAGTGGGAACATTCCTTAACATCGTAAAGGCCATCTATGCTAAGTCCATGGCCAATATCATTCTAAATGGTGAAAAACTGAAAGTATTCCCTCTAAAACTGGAACAAGGCAAGGATGCCCTCTTTCACCACTTCTATTCAACATCGTCCTTGAAACTCTAGCCAGAGAAATTAGACAAACCAAAGAAATTAAAGGGATACAAATTGGAAAAGAAGAACTCAAACTATCCCTGTTCGCTGATGACATGATTATATATTTAGAGGAACCTGGAAATTCCAACAGAAAACTTTTGGAACTCATAAGTGAATTCAGTAAAGTAGCAGGTTACAAGATCAATGCTCATAAATCCAATGCATTTTTATACATAAGTGATGAATCTTCAGAAAGAGAAATTAGGAAAACTACCCCATTCACAATAGCCTCGAAAAAAATAAAATACTTGGGAATCAATCTCACAAAAGAGGTGAAAGTCCTCTACAATGAGAACTACAGAACACTAAAGAAAGAAATTAAAGAAAACCTTAGAAGATGGAAAGATCTCCCATGTTCCTTGATAGGCAGAATTAATATTGTCAAAATGGCTGTACTACCTAAAGTGCTATACAGATTCAATGCAATTCTAATTAAAATCCCAATGATGTACCTTGCAGAATTAGAGCAAGCAATTATGAAATTCATCTGGAAGAAGAAAAGCCTAGAATAGCTAAAGCAATCCTCAGTAGCAAGAGCGAAGCATGGGGTATCGCAATACCAGATCTTCAACTCTACTACAAAGCAATAGTAACAAAAACGGCATGGTATTGGTACCAAAATAGACAGGTAGATCAATGGTACAGAATAGAGGACATGGACACAAACCCAAATAAATACAATTTTCTCATACTAGACAAAGGGGCCAAAAATATGCAATGGAGAAAAGATAGCCTCTTCAACAAATGGTGCTGGGAAAACTGGAAAACCATATGCAATAGAATGAAATTAAACCCCTATCTCTCACCCTACACAAAACTCAACTCAAAATGGATCAAGGACCTCGGAATCAGACCAGAGACCCTGCATCTTATAGAAGAAAAAGTAGGTCCAAATCTTCAACTTATTGGCTTAGGATCAGACTTCCTTAACAGGACTCCCATAGCATAAGAAATAAAAGCAAGAATCAACAACTGGGATAGATTCAAACTAAAAAGCTTTCTCTTAGCAAAGGAAACTATCAGCAATGTGAAGAGAGAGCCTACACAGTGGGAGAATATCTTTGCCACTCATACTTCAGATAGAGCACTAATCTCCAGAGTCTATAAAGAACTCAAAAAACTCAATACCAAGAATACAAATAATCCAATCAACAAATGGGCTAAGGAGATGAACAGACACTTCACAGAAGAAGATGTATAAGCAATCAACAGATATATGAAAAAATGTTCAACATCTCTAGTAATAAGGGAAATGCAAATCAAAACTACCCTAAGATTTCATCTCACCCCAATTAGAATGGCGATTATCAAGAACACAAGCAACAATAGGTGTTGGAGAGGATGTGGTGAAAAAGGAACGCTCATACATTGATGTTGGGGTTGCAAATTAGTGCAGCCAATCTGGAAAGCACTATGGAGATTCCTCAGAAAGCTTGGAATGGAACCACCATTTGACCCAGCTATCCCACTCTTTGGCCTATACCCAAAGGACTTAAAATCAGCATACTATAGAGATACAGCTACATCAATGTTCATTGCTGCTCAATTCACCATAGCCAGATTGTGGAACCAACCTAGATGCCCTTCAGTTGGTGAATGGATAAAGAAACTGTGGCATATATATACAATGGAATATTACTCGGGCATGAAGAATGATAAAATTATGGCATTTGCAGGCAAATGGATGAAATTGGAGGATATCATGCTAAGTGAGATAAGCCAATCTCAAAAAACTAAAGGTCGAATGATCTCGCTGATAAGCAGATGAGGACATTTAATGGGGGGTGGGAGGGGTTAGCATTAGGGTTAGGGTTAGGTTTAGGGTTAGGGATAAGGAGTGTGGTAAGAATGAAGGAAAGAAGGACTGTATAGAGGGAAAAAAGGGGTGGGAGGGGTGGGGGGGAGGGAAAAAATGAATCAAACATCATTGGTCTATGTAAGCGTATGATTACACAAATGGTATGCCTTGACTCCAAGTACAAATAGAGAAACAACATGTATCCCATTTGTATACAATAATAATAAAAAAAAAATAATAAAAATTAAAAAAAATGAAGTAAGTGATTATAACAGAATGCAAACTGTAAGCAAAGCCTAAGATATTTACTGTCTGGCCCTTTATAGGATAATTTACTGATCTTTGTTCTAAACTATTCAATTATTTTAAATTGTTCAATGAAATCAAGTTCCTTCCAGCAGAATAGATGCTTTAGTGTGGTATCCATCTTCATAATCTGACCTATGTTCATTTTCTGAATTATCTTTAACCATTATTTCTTTCTCCCTGTTATGTGTCACCCCACAAAATACTAACAACTCCCTGTTATGTTCTCATACTTCTGTAGGTCTTCGTTCAATTTCTATTCTCTAACTGTGACCGTCTTCCCAAGGTATAATCTCCAAATCTCGAAATTCTCCAGCACAGTTTCTGCCATCTGGTGTAATTGGGATTTTTGTTTTTGCTTTTATTTTTATTTTTTTGGATTTCTGGTTTAGAGAAGCACCAGTCATTTGTTCTATTACAGAGACATGATATTGCATTGCATTTTTCTCTATGCTTTAAATTTGAATTTCTTTAATTTACCTCTGTGATGCTTAAGGGAAGCACTACATTTGCAGTTCCTATCAACTCAAAAAATACTACTGAAGGAAGCATATTTTACATTGAAAAGGTTAAATTTTTTCAGAATCCTGGAATACATTTTAACAGAGGGAAATTATTCATTCAGTGTTTATTTTGTGATCTTGAATTGAATACATTCTGATTCTTATTTGGGGATAATAGCCCAAATCACATTTGAACATAATACTTTACCCACTTATATATGGAACTCTTATCTTAAATGAATTTTATTTTTCAGTGAAGACATTTATATAATTTGTTGACTAAAAAAGAAAAAAAATGATTAAAACACTTTCATTCAATAAGGAATTCCTCTAAGATTAGGAGGGTTTTTTATTTTACTCTTCATAAATATACTTGAATAATTAATTCTGTGGAATTTAGTTAGAGAAAAGGTGAAAGCCTTTGTAAATTTTTGTATATTTTAAGTTAATAGTTGCAAAATATTTCCCTTATAATAATTCTTATTTTCTTCCTAAAATAATTTCCATGGAGTTATTTTCACATGATTGAGATTAAAGGAAAAAATTTTACACAATTACTGGAGATTCTTCTTAGTGAAAGTAGTAGTCGTGCCTGATTTCATCTCACTCTGTGACCACTACTTAGGATTTCTCTTTCTCTCACAAGTAATATTTTCAAAAGATAATCAAACTAATGAATTATATGTTCCATATAATTAGAAATATATATCTAAGTACTGTTTCCATATTTTTTCAGAATGTGATGAATACACATATTATGTGTCTTTGGTGGCAGAGATCACAGAGGTTTACTTAATAGAAGTTATGATGTAATATATGTAGTTTCCTTTAGATTCTCACGTTAAATGGTCTCTGAGACATTCTTATATAGGTGCCTCCTGATTCCTATTGTTTATTGATACATTTAATGTAAGGATCAATGACCTATAAGAAATTGAGAACAAGTTAAAGAAAGATAAACTGAGCTGAATAAATTATTAGTTCAGCATTAATAAGGAGGAATGAGAATAAAAGAAAGAAAGAACCAAAGGAACAAATAATGAAAAAGAAAAGAAAAAGGAAAGAAACCACTATAACCAGGTTCATCTATGTCTTAGTACCAGTATTCTCAGGTGATTATTAAGTGATAACTCATCCTACTGGGGAAATGTATGACCATATTAGAACAATATCATTAAGAGGTCGCTCTGCAGAAAAGGACCCTATTCTAGCTGACTCTTAATTTTTAAAATTTTTCCAATTATCTTATCTTGGGCTTTTTATTATCTATGTGCTAAGAACATTGTTTTTATAAATAATACTCAAAGTAACTTATTTTAAAATGCCCAAAGATTTTTTCTTTGTTTTAATGGTAAATGTTTTCAGTGCTACATACCTCATACATATATGACTTCATACATATGTATGTATACACACACATATAGGTACATATATATTTCAAAATAGTGTTGAGAGAGGAAAAATAAAGGTAGTATAGTACAAAGATTACTAACTAGTAGGTTATGAAAATACTTCACATGTATGATCCAGGAATAAGTTCAATGTTCTCTAAAACCATGCTATTAAACATTTTTTTCTATATTTAAAGCCTATTTCAAAAAGTTACAAGTTCATAAATCATCAAAAGTGAAATAGATTATTAAGATATTGAATATGTAGTATTGCCCCAGGATTCCATATCTAAAATGCTTAGATGATTAAGCAAAATGTTTGAATTTTTTGCCAAAAATATCTGGGCGAGTGTCTAATTTGTCTATGTTAATCTGTAAAATGTTTCTTTCTGTATTTATTGTCCCTAAAGCTATTGTATATGGCAGGTTTGGTTTTATAATGCCCATCTTTTAAAATGCCATGCATCATAACCCTGATTGCTTATTCCAAAGATAGAATCATTATCCTATAATTAATTAACAATTGAGTTTGACTCTAATTTTCTTTCTTTCTTTCTTTCTTTCTTTTCTTTTCTTATCTGTGAAAATATTTGTTGAAATAAAATTCAGATGTTCCATCATGTATATGAAACTTCTGATAATGATTTTTTTGCAGATGCACACTACAAAAATTACCAGCAACTTCATTCATAATTAGTCATAAGTTATAAAGTATGCAATAATATCTGGAAAAGTTTTGTTCTGAGTTTTTAAATTTCCTTGAGAGTTCTTGCATTTTTCTTAGTTTATGTACCTTTAGTGTTGAAATTGTTTTATTCTTATTTGTTGTACATGACAGTAGAATGCACTTATACATTTTGAGAGATCATGCATAAATAGAGTGTAGTCTCTCATTTTTCTGATTATACATAAGTCATACAGTCATGAGACTGGGGTTGTGGCTCAGTGGTAAAGTGCTCGCCTAGCATGCATGAGGCCCTGGTTCAATATCAACACCACATAAAAATAAAATAAAGGTATTGTGTCCACCTGCAACTAAAACAAAATATTTAAAAATAATAATAATAATAATGTCTGTTTCACTCTACTATCCTTCCTACCCGCATACCCCTTTCACTCCCTTCATTCCCCTCTACCTAATATAAAGTAACTCTATTCTTCCCTTCAAATTTTATTTTATGCCATTATTTATAAATATATGTATGTAGGCATATATAAATGCAGGTAAACTCGTACTATTATTTTAAAAATATTACTTATTTTCTATTTTTAAATTTAACATGGAAACTACTTAGAAAACATGTTTGGTGTCTTCAGCTGTTACCAACATTTGATAAGTTTCTTTTCTCTTTTGCTCTTATTGAAAACAGCATTTCCTAAACCAAAATATATGATAAAATATGAGCAAATTTTCAGAGATGTCCCACCAAGAAAACATTTTACTAATAAATAAAAACACACCAAATTACTTTTGTATTCAACTTATGCATAGAGAATCTAATTTCCCACCAACGTGAAGGTGCTGCTCAAGGCTATTCTAACACTGGCACCCAGCTTACCTACAATTAGTTCAAGGCCCTTTACATTATGTACCATATCATTGATGGAAAACAACACTAATGATTCTAATTCTGACAACTGATAATAATGTGTTAAATTTCAATAGTCTTTTATCTATTTTTATTTGACACTATCAAGTAAAAGGTAGAACAAAGGAGTTTTGTCAGCATTACTATTTACTTGTTGTTTTATCATAATTACAAAAGACAATTAAAAATAAGTCATACAAAGACAAATTCAAGAATAATTTCCAGAGTTCTACTTGATTTTTTACCATTATTATTTTTTATTTTGAAAGTATTTGGAAGTAGAAATAAATATCACCTAGAATTTTATTAGGAAGAAATAAAATTATAAAACTGATTTTATGATTTTCAGTACATTTTAAAATATATTTTCTATGTTGCTTAATTTTATTGTCATTTATATCATATAGTGTATATTATAAACTCTATAATCTTATCTTTAAAAACTGATATTCTATTATATTAATAGTTACACATTTTTTACCATTTCCCTTTGATGGACCTTGATTTAGCTACTAATTTTGATATTATTATATCAAAACATTGTTATACAGAAATATTATTTAACTTCAAAGTTTTCTAAATAATAAATTTTGTGAAGTTGTATTTCCGAGTCAATAATTATCAGTATTTTAAAGTTCAAAAGACTTTTTCTACTACTACAAAAAAAAATTAGTTATCTTGCTTTATCTTTCTCTAAAAGTTTCATATAAAGAACATGGAGCAAGATGATCAAATTTGACAATGAAATTATATGGAGCTAAACAAATGTGTATACGTGTGTGTGTACATGGATGCAATTTCGTTACTGTGTACTATGTTATGAAATTATTTGAAAAAGTTGAACTACCAGATGTACACACAGGTACATTGTAAAAATGCATTATTTGTTAATATCAATTGTCTCCAAAATGTGATTATTTTTTAGAAAATAAATGTAAAAGTATTCTGTGAGAAACTGTAAAATAATGCCACATCTTTAATTTGGCTTCATTAAAAAAGTCATTCAGTAATGTAAAAAAGGAGAGGAAAAGAACCAAAAATGGATATTATACTGTGTCTTCACAGGTAAATTTTAGGTTTGCAAAATAGAAGTGTAATATAAAGCGGATACCCAGACTCCCAATCACTTGTCAATCTGTGCTCCGCCTGCCTCTTACATTACAGGAATTTCCGGCCTACACTACAGCCATGTCCTGCTTCCCACATTACATCCTAACATGCTAGCTAGCTATTGGTTCACCAGTCAGCTTGCAAGTATTCCCCTCTGCTATTGGTTCCTTCCAGCCCAGGAGATTCCAATATCTAGGAGAAGCGTTCACGCTATCTTTCTCTTTTCCTTTCTTTTCGCCCCAGAGCGGTCTCACTAGTTGTCCACATAATAAAGTTTCTTCTGTGAGGCCTTGTGTCCGCCCTGGATTTTTCTGGGAGCTATTGTGGAGCCACAACTGAGACGGGTGTGCGCAGCGGCAGTTCCGTGTGAGGGGTTGGAACCACCCCGGGTCCCAAGCTGAACTGCATTTTTCCTTACAAGAAGAACATCAATGTTTGACAGCGTAGTTTAACTACATTTAAAAGTGACTCATAAAGTAATTTTCTTCTTAGAAATGAAGTATAAAATCCACAAATAGTATCCAAATGAGGGATATGCAATATCACTTGTAAAAGAAAAAGGATCATTAACAGGCAAAACTTTGCTGTAACTTGATTAAATATTTTAACATATAACAAATGGAACATCAATTAGATGGCATGTAGTTTAATCAAACTAATTGTGTAAGAGGGATTTCTAGAAGTAATCATTGATAGTGCCTGTTTAAAAGTCCAACCAGGGACGAATATGCCCTGGAAATTAACACCATCTCCAGTTCCCAGCCCTGCTAAATTAATTCCACCCATCTAATGACTGACATCTCATGAAAACCCTTGGGGATGTTAATATAGATTTACATTGTTTAAAACTGAGTTATTATCATATACATGTTTCAATCCCAATTTGCTTTACACCTGTATTTTCTGTGTTTTGCTTTTTAATCTCACTCAATGTTGTCAGAAAATACCTATTGTACTGGCATGAACTTCATAACCATCTTAGAAACATTTTTTTCTTTTAGTTCCTTACCAATCAACACATATTTTGAAGTTTCTTCAAAACATTTCTCACTTTTTCTGGCCTATGCCATATTGATAACTAGTTAGTTGATAATTTGTGTCCTTGATCTATTCTCTCCACAACTGTTGAATACAATATCATTTGAATTAACATATGGTCATATTGTTTTCTGGCTTATGTCTGTCCCTTTTCTTCTTGTGTCCAAGGTATTTGTCAAAACACACAGAGTCATTCATTTTGTGACCACCTGTTAATCCTTCTCTTAGTCTTTTGTCCCTTTGTATTTTATGATCTAGCAACACTAACTGGTTTATTGTTGCAGGAAAATGTCTTAATGTGCTATGCAGCCTGCAGCCTCCTGAGACTCTTTTCTTTTTCTTCTAGGATTTGGATGGCTAACATCTACATACCTCTATTTCTATAAGTAATAGCTGCCAGATATATTGATAAATGTTTTTGATTAATAATACATACATAAGTTTTGCTCATGTGTGTATGTATGTACATATTTATTTATGTATTTATCTATCTCTGTCCCCTAATATGCAGCAGTTTTATAGAGCATGGATACTTTAATTTTGTGTTTAATGCCCAGAATCTACACCATGGTCTGTCACGTATCTATGAATGGAAAGATAAGATGCACTATTTTAACTAGCCATAACTTCTACAAAAGAAATAAAGAAAAAGTAACATAGGATTTAAATTTTAACTATTTCAAAATCACAATTTACTAAATTTAAGCAACATAGTGTTTAATAAAATTCAGATACAGGAAATCACATAAGATTTTTTCAGAATTCTTAATCTGTGTGACCAAGTTTACAGTCACATAATAGAAATACCTATCAGGGAAAACATTCAGCCTTTTTGGGGGGGGATTAACTTATTTCACTTAGCATGATATTCTCCAATTCCATCCATTTATTTGCAAATGCCATAATATTATTCTTCTTTATGATTAAAGGCTGAATGTTTTCCCTGATAAGTGGATGATGATATAGAATGGGAGTGGGGGGGGGTGAGGAGTGCGAGAAGAATGGAGGAACTTTAGATTATGTAGAAGGAAATGAGATGGAGGAAGGGTATGAAAAATGGTGGAATGAGACAGACATCATTACACTAAGTACATGTATGATTACACAAATGATATGAATCTACATGGTGTACGGCCATAGAAATGAAATGACGTACCCCATTTGTGTACAATGAATCAAAATGTTGTCTGTAAAAATAAAAAAATAAATAATTTAAAAAATAGCAATAACAACAAAATAGAAATACCTATTAAGAATCAAGCTCAGAAGCAGCAGAGGATAAAATGATGGTTGCTAGGGCCTGGGGAGTGAGGAAATGAGTTTTTAAATGGGTATAAATTTTCAGGTAACCTAGGAAAATAAGGTCTAGAGATCGCTGTACAACACAGTGCCTGTGGTGAACGATACAGTATTGTACACTTCAAAATTGATTAAGAGGGTAGATATCATATTAAGTGTTGTTACCAATAAACAAACACACATGCAAAAAATAAAGGCAAACAAATCAAAGGTCCACTGGAAAACTGTGGGAAGTCTTGCATATGTCTGCTACCTTGGTCAGAGTGATGTTTCACAGGTGATTATGAATATAGAAGTCACCAAGTTACATGCCATATATCTGTCAGTCTTGGTATATTAACTACATCTCAGTAAAGTTGCTTTTAAGAAATGAATCTTATCCCACCTGTAAGTTGGTCTAGGAAAAGTAGTTTGTATCTTCCATATAGTTTCAGATGAAAGGCTGGAATGGAATTTGGATAGTTGGGTTATCTAACATTTCTGCTGCCATCAGTATGTGTTAGAAATTATACTAATTTTTGCTGTTAAAAATCATGTAAACTGATATCTTAATCTATGTTAGTGGATGTGAATATACTACACATTTCAAAGTTAAAATCAAAAGTATTGAATACCTTTTCTGAGCAAGATACCGAGCCAAATATAAATAAAATATACTCCCAAACCTATAGTCCAGAAATAAATGGGATAAAACTAAATAAAAATAAATTTTACTTAATGTTTCAATAAATATATATAATCTTAACAGGCATAATTCATATTTACCAATATTCCCTGTCTCATCAGAACTGTTTCTGAGATTCATACACATATATTAATCTTCTTTTCCTTGGGCTATTTGAAAACATACACACATATGCATACATGTACTAAATAACTAAAACCTGTACCTAAGTTTAGTGAGATTTTCCACAGTATTCATGTTTGTGCTAAGCACATGTGTATTTACTTACGGGAACTGAAATATTAAAGAAAATTATATTCCTTTGTGATTACACTAAATGTAATTCTGTTTATTCTTCCTTAACAATGAATCCCTTCTTGAAATTCTCTGCCCTCAATTTCAAATTTTCACTTAATATTTAAATTATCACTTACTTTAATTGTTGTGTAGGACTTGAATACAGAATCTCACACAATTCTTGCCATTCAAAAGTGTGACTAATAATTCTTGTGCCTCTACCTAACAAATGTCTTTATGAGCCTTTGTAATCATTCATCACAGATGGTAGAAATCTATAACATGGACCAGTTACCATAAACACAGTTGACCTAACTAAAATTAACATCCACATTAGAAAATTTTATTATCCATTCATAAAATTCAGTGGCATAACATAAATGTCATGCCATCTTAGGTCTTGCATCAATAATTGATTTGTTTATGATACAAACTAATTCTCAACATTCTGTCCCTTTCCTAACAATAACGAGTAGAAGCATGAACAGGGAAGGTTATTATTTACTAGCCACAGCCCAATGCACCATGTAATCAAATCCTTTGTCAGAGCATCCTGCCACATAATCAGATCGTGTGAATTGTCAAAGGCAATTTTATAAATATATATTCATTTAAAGGCTCAGTAAGCTTGTTATGGTGTAGGAAAAGTACATTTTTCTTCTTTTTTTTTTTTTCTTTTCTCTGTTGTTGTATTTTGAATTCCTGTGTATGGAATAATTACATTTCTTAAAAGTACAGTTCAACTGTGGAAAAATAATAAATTCTCTATTCACCTATAACAAATATTACCCTTCAAAGCCCACTACATTAAATTGTCATGATTTGATTTGCTTATAATTTTCTCCCAGGATAACTTCTTTACAGGATAACTTCTTTATAAGGTATTTTAAATGTATTTTTCTAATTTTTTTTACTTGTTTTTTATTTATACAGACTGCATTTTGGTAAATAATTTTGCTGAGCCAGGTTAGAATTTGATAATTCAATATGTAGTCCAAAGCTTATTAAACTTTACAAAAAGCAAGTTTGCAAAGAGCAAGTTTCTGGGTAATTTGTCACTTTGTTTTTGTTTATTGGTCCCTGATAGTTGATCACCCTTCCGATTTTGTTTACTCTTGGTGACAGGGAGCTGCACTCTTCATAAGGTTCATGGTATTGATTAAAATGACTAAGACGAACATTGATCTGCAACTCTTTACAGAGGCCAGGTGATTCACCACTAATAATACAAAAGGTATTACATGGTTATTCTTACAAGACAACAATTACATATTCTCCATGGACTAATAGCAAAGAGATAGGCCTCTACTCTCTCAGGAATTGCTTATGTGCCTGAGAAAATCAACTAGGAGACGTTTCTTCATTCGACATTAACTTTAAAAATATTGAACATCTACTCTTGCACTCAGCACAATTAGGGGGAACAAAAGACCCAGAAGGTTCAGTCTATATCCTTGGGGAGTTTAGGATAATGAAATCTAGACAAAGAGAATAGCAAGAGAACAAGAAAAGAGAACAAAGCAAATGCAAGTAGAGATAGAAAAAAAATTATGCTAGTGGTTATGAAACAGTCATATGGGCATTTTGGTTTAATCAAAATGTTTGGAGAAGGAATTGATTGATATGTTTTGAAACAGAAAATGTATGTTGGACTTTCTAGGCAGAAGCTATTGGACATGGGCTTAAGTGTTGTAGGATTAGTTAAGGGATGAAATATTCTTGGGTAATCTTTTCACATACATGTTAAATTAGGTTTGAGGATAACATAAAAAATTATAATATTATATTAAATGTAATATTTAAGTAAATTAATTATAGTAACAATATAATAATAATTGTAGGGACTTCCCTGGTTGGAAGGTCTACATCTCCTGCCTCAGCAGCTAATCTCTCTCCATGGTGAAGGCAGTGAGCTATATGTTCGGAGAGCTGGGCACCAGCACCTCCTACATCTGAATAAGTCTCATCTTCTCCTTTTATGAAGATCTTCTGCCTGAAGCTTACACGTTCCTCCCTGCATAAGTATATGGGGGCAGGCTCGGTGGTCGTAGGCTGCAGCAGAGCATTCCCTTAGCACTGCCTGTCTTCATGAAGGGTGTGTAAAGTAAGTTCAAAGCAAAAGTAAATTGCAATAAAATAACTGGGCCAGTATTAATCAACCTTTGCCTGACTGCTGTTATCTGTACTCTTGTTCTATATTGGTCAGGAAAGAGAATATAATTATTCATTGGGTACCTCAAATGCCAATGAACTCGTAATTTGGTAATGAGAAAATCTAGAGCACAGTATTTCTAAGATCTTTCCCTTATCTCAATGTTTGTGATTTAACCACATTTAAACACAAATGCCAAGTTCAATCTGACATATAAAAATAGCATGAAAGAGACTTACACATCTACTTTTACTAACATACAACAAATTTGTAACATAAAACTTGCTACTAAAGACAAATGTTCCCTTTTTGAAATCACACATTCATCCACACTGTTTAAAAATACAGACAACAGTGCTTTGCAATCTAACAAGAAAGATCTCTATCTTATCATAAAAATTGATTGCATTTTAATTTTGTTAGAGATTAAACAAACACTATAACTATACTGGTTCAAACATTTTATTAATTTTCTTTTTAAATAAAAGTGATACATTTCTAATGAGGAAAATGTATCTCATTCCTTAAAATAATTTTGTGTAGTTTTTCTTCTAAAGTATTCAATTTATTATAAACTGTTAATTAGTCAACAGTCATCACTGCTTGGTAAAATATTAATTTAAAATTTAAAAGCCTGTGAATTTGGTGGCAGATGCCTTTTCTTCCATGTTTAGAGAGAATTTCTCTAACCCTGGGATAGGAAGTTATAATCCATATTTCTTTTTAGAACTAAAATGTGAATTTTTCCCTATGGAAGGAATCAAAGGAAATTTGCCTGATCACTCAGTAGTTCTGCCCATGATTAGACTGAGCAAGCAGGAGTAGCATGGATTCTATAAAATTACTGCAAAGAAGTTCAGAGGGAAAAGACCACTGTTTAAATGGCTTTCTGATTGTGAATAAAGTCATCAAGGGCCACCTTTCTACTAGAAAAAGGGGAAAATCTAGATAAATACATAAGACCTCTGCATTAAAGAACTAACCAAATTGTCAGCAAATCCTATGTCAAAAGGAAGGGCAATGTCCTGGGAGTGGCCTAGTGTGGACATACTTTTGCTCATAGTGGTTTACAGATCCTGGAAGTGATGGCAGAAGGACTGATTAACAATTTGACAAACATTAAAAAGGTACATTAAAAGTAAAGAGGGCTACACAGTAGCTCTTTTCAAATTTTTGGACTGTTAATCAAAATTTTAGCTGCTTTCCTCAGTGAGAAAAACAGTGCAGTTGTCTCTTGTGATACTGGTTAAGCATGTTCATGCCATTTGGTAACTTCTTAGATCTTCAGAAAAAAAAATTTATTGAACATGTTTGTGGAAAAAAAAAAAAAAAAAACTTTGCCCACAGTTGCCTGAAAAACTCTCTCAAAGAAAAATAAATAGTAGATTGATAATATAGATAGATAAATAGTGTGTTAGACAGAGTTGCCTTGCTGTGGCCAAAATATTTGACAAGAGCAGTTTGGAGGAAGAAAGTTATTTTGGCTCATGGTTTCGGAGGATTCAGTCCATGGTAGAGGGCATGCAATTTATGGCAGGCAGGAAGCAGAGAGACAGAGAAAGTGAAAGAGGTCACAGATAGATATAGTCCTCAAGGCCACAACCCCAGTGACCTACTTCATGTATGTTCCAGCTGCCTGCAGTTACCACCTTATAGTCCATTCAAATTATTAATCCACTAAAACAGATTTAATCTATTGATGAGGTTACAGCTCTTACCATCCCAGTCATTTCACCTCTGAATTTTGCTGCACTACTTAATGCATGAGATTTTGGGTGGACATTCCAGATCCAAACAATAAGAGATAGATAGGAGATAGAGGTTAAGCATAGACATATCTATAGCCCTAAGTATAGCTATAGAGATAAATAAAAATGAAAAATACTGAGATGCAGAAAAGCACCTATTGTTTTATTCCATAAGAGCTATGTTAGAAAGAATGCAAAAAATATTAGACAAGTTTGCTCATCTTTTCGTCTTTTTTCCTGAAACTAACAGTCTTTTGTCGTCATGCAGATAAGGAAGGACTTCAGGAAAAGAAAACTGCCTGAGGAAGATTTCTGAAGGTTTGCAAACAATGTCCCCCCCCCTTTGCAAATAAGCAATTCCTTTTTAATTAAACATATAATCCAAAACAATTAGTGCAGCTGAATTCAACTTCTCTGATTTCTACTCCATATAGGTAACAGACCATATAAGTTGGAAAGTCATCAAGTTTGAGTGAAAAGGAATATAGAGAAAGAACAGAAAAGATAATAGTCGATGGGACTGAGAACTATAAAAATTCCAAAATTTAGGGGCCAAATTTTACCTTTTAGCTTCCTTGTACAATCAGGACTTTATTTCTGTAACATAACTCATTTTGCAGACCAGATTCAATAAAGGTGCTCTGCTCTCCCCACCTGCTGCTATGAATTATATAAGCAGATATTCTATTGGCCATGTCTGACAAATGTAGATTAGTCTTTTACTAGGTATTTTCATGTGACAGTTTTCTCAGAGGGAAAAGAAAGGAACAAAGACACGAGAAGAGAAAGCTCTTCTTTATTTATGATTCCTCTTAAGTCTCCTACAGAAAGAGAACAAGGTAAAGAAGCAAACATGGTTTCAAAAATTAAATTGGTCAGAAAACAGTTTTTGTCATAATGATGTTCTTCATCTCATTTTAACCGTTCAACTTTTTGTTTGAAGGAAAACCTTATTTTAAAGACTACAATATATCAAACATATTTTAAGATGAATAAGCTTAAAATGTCAGTGAAATAAAGCCAAAGTAAAGTTTTATCAAATGTTTTAATGTTTCATAAGCCCAATAGTAAAATCAAATGATAATAATAAATGTGTATGCCAATAATTTGCTGTCTGAATTTGAAATGAATGGAAGTAAATAACTAATGAAAGACTAGCATGATGCTTTATGTTTTGTTGAAGAAAAGCATACATTGATTTGTTTAATAAAATAATCTACAAATATTCTAGTTTTTCACTCCCAAAAAAGTGTGCTCACTACTGCTTTCCTCCTATTGCGATCATTTAACACTCTTAATATGCATTTATACTCATACCTATTATAGGACACATCCTAGGAAAAGAGAGGAGAGACCATCTTTTAGGCATTCCTGGTCATATGATCTCATTTCTTAACAAATCTACGAAGTACACACTCTTATCACTGTTTTAATCATAAGAAAACATGCTCACAGTATTAAGTGTGTAGTAAGTAAAACACTTCATTACAACTTTATGTCCATTAAACTAAACCCTTCCTTTCTTTTTGATCTGGGTTCTCCTAACAACATATTAATGTTCTTTTCACATAAACTTTACTTATTTTATGGCAATTTCAATTTGAGTGTTGTATAAATAAAAAAACATATTTTCAGGTTTCTGTTTCTTACTCTGTTAAGTTAAAGGCTATCAGTTTATTCCTATCTGCCTCTCTGATTCTCTAGGAACTTGAGTAAGAAGATACTTTCTCCACGGGAGGTAAAACATTTGGAGACAAATCTGCTAACGTTAAATAGATATATCATAGCATCATTCTTTGAGTTTTCCCTTGGATTTTGCTAAAGATAGGAATAGTTGGGGTTCATACTCAAACACAATTCAGATTTGTTACAGGCTTAAGAAGTCTGAAATTATAACTAATTCCCCACATGATCTTAAATAATCCCAGTACCATAATGTGGAAAACGTTGTCTAAAGAAGAGATTTGAGACAAAATTATGCCATCCTTTGTAGGAGTTTAAACTGTGTTTACTCTTTTTTTTACTAGTAAAAGGGGGAATTGGAAAGAAAATATACTCATATACATATAAATATAAATGTATATTTCACCATGAAGGATTAAAATCAAGATAATAACAAAATTGCGTGTAGAGAGCAATTTAACTTAATTTGGGTAGCTATACCTGCAGTGTCTGCAAGTATAATTTAATTAAAAATGGAAAACATGATATTTTGGTAATAAGTTTTTGAACCTTCTATCTAATTACCAACTATAAATGCACTGACCTCATGCTGCTACTAAACAACTGAAAATAACACAAAATATATTTCCCTAATGCTCCTTATAAAATAAGCGAAGTTAGCCAATTATAACTAAGAGTTACTTTCACATTTCCACTTAAGCAAATATATGTGTTAAAACTTAGAATCTCAGAAAAATTGAGATTATTAAATTTCCATATTAACAAAAAATGTTTGACAGTACATTATTTCATAAAAGCTTTCCTGTCTACATAAACTTGTTTGAAGCAAATGAGGACCTTGAAATAAAAATAAACCCTATAACGATAAATTATAAAAAGCAAAATGAGTTCTTTACTATAAGAGTCATGAAGTTTTCATTGATTGTTAGTGTTTATTATCACAGAGATAACAACCTACACTTCCGTCCTAAATGCAACCTGCTTTTAGGCAGTGAATTGACTTATCAAATGTGGCATCACACGTGCTCTGAATTTAGTCTTGAATTATACACAAATGCTTATGTAATGTTCTGTTCCAATAGAACCCACTCTCAGGTTATAAGCACTTGGAAATTATGAATAAGAATGATTTCTGTGTATCCCGACTCCCGTGTGTGAACCAGCAAGTGGAGATACTTCAATGGGATAAGTGTGGGTAAAAGGAGATGCCATAGAATTGAGCTGCATTGGACCAAGAAAATGATGATCAGATTCAGTTGTGGCACATCTGCTGATCAATCACCTTACTTCATGCAAGTCATTTTCCTTTGCAGTCAGATCTTTTTCCATAAAATAAAGTTAATAGTGCCTTCTCAAGACTCTTAGTGTAAATGTAGATTGATTAGGATTCTTATGTAGTGTGTTGTTTTGAATATTGTAGGCTATAAAACAAATGTTACTTTTATATCAAAGTTGTAAGACTTTTGCACAGAATTATACATAATTTCCCTAATGCTATAAGAAATAAAGAGGCTTGGCATTTAGAGTATTATTTAATGTCCATATAAAGAAATAAATACATTCCATATTTTTATTTTTCACCATATTCTAGAAATAAACCTTTAAAGTGAAAACTTCCCCAAATCATTTTAGGAAGCAAAGATACACCTTGGGAGCGAGTAGTGGTGGTGGTAAGATTACTAAAATGCAAAATCATTCAGTTTCATCATTTTCTGCCTGTATTCTTTCCTTTTTCTTTTCTTCCCAATTTTCCATGTTTTTCTCTCTGTTTCCTGGTTCTTTTTTCCTCTCCTCATACTTCAGCTAAAAAGAATATTCCTTCTTTGCACCTGTTTTCCTATGGGCTGCTCTACTACTCATTATTAATTCAAGCACAGGTTAGGTACAAATTTTACATTCCTTAACTTGCAGAAGGAGTCAGGGTTATTTCCACAATATAAATATCTAAGTAAGTATCAATGTATGTTTCAGATATCAGCTTACTCATTAATTACATGCCAAAAATTTAGCTTCTTACATTTCATGATAGGATGATAGAAATGCAAGAGTGTGAAAAGTAGGTCATTTGTCAGTCAAATAAAATCAATAGTCTTGAGAGGATAATAAAATGCCAAGAATTATCATAAACTATGAATTGTATTAGAGGAGTGTACTGAGCATTCTGAGAGTACAATAGAAGGAGGTTGATATCTTCCTGGAGGAGTGGGGCCATAGGAATAAGACAGAGGAGAGAAGAAAACGTTTGAGTGAAAATCTAGATAGTATTTTGGGAGGAAGACTCACAGAGCAGTGTCAGTTAGGGAGATGGAAGGTGAGGACTGCAGAATTCTTGAAGATCCCCTGAAAGTCAGAGAGCCAGAAGCACATCTGTATATCTAGAATTTAAACTGCAACAAGGGAGATAAACAAGAAATGAAGTTTTGGACACCAGCAAGATTGCAAACAGTAAAATGAATTTTGTGTTTAGAATAAATGAGGGTGCCAGGGAAAATGAGAAAGGTAATATATGATTTGTTAAAGGTAGCTTTTTGGGATTTATTGGAAGCATTAATTAGATTGAGGGAGTAAAGCCAATTAGAGGCTGGGACTGGAGGGATCACAAGTAAGTTACTATAAAGTCATTTCCACACCCGAATTTATAACCTAAGGTATAGAAGCATATAGTCAATATTCCACATGAAAATTTGTTAGAAATATGACATATTAGAATTCAAAAGAGCATCTTTCTGTAAATATAAAGGGCTTCTTCTAATTAGAACTTTATATTTGTTATTCACTACTACATTCCTAGGGATTATAATGGTACCTGCCACACATCATATGCTCAGTAAATACTGGCTGAAAAATTAGTTAATAATAACCAGGTTGTCTTTTATATTGACGAAAAGTTTTTTAACCAAATGGTTTGTTTGTTTTGTTTTTCTACTTGGTGCTGGATACAAGTAACTAGCTTATTGTTAGGATCCATACTATATGAAAAATGTATTTTTTATAACTTAGAAGATGTCCAGTGAAAAAATATTGCATAGTTGGAGGCATTTGGGTCCTAACACTAACGGGAAAATAGATCAAAAGCTCATGATGACTTCAACATGGCTATGATAGAGGAAGAGAGAAGCGGCATTAATAGAAAGTATCTTTGAGATTGGATAGGGCAGTACAGCAAATGATGGAAATGACAAAAGAGGAAGTAGTCAGAGATGTTGTGGCTTAGGAATGTCATCATTTATAGGTGACATGCAAAACATAGAAACATGAATTTTCAAACTCTATGCAATTAATGACCTTATGACTTTAGGTGTATAGGTTATTTTAAATTAAATTCCTATGCAGAAATTGATTTTATTTTTAAATGAGGATAGTGGTCTGACTGGAGATAAAAATGAAAAAAGTCATTAAAAGTATCTGTGGCATTTCAACTAATATATTTGAATACAGTACATCAGGGGGAATATAGTCAGAGATGAGGATATGAAAGGCAGAAACTTGGGAAATGTAAACAATAAAGAAGTAGAAAAAAACACTAAAACAGAATTATTAAGAATCATGGTGTTATGCTTTGGATGTGAGATGTCCCCCAAAAGCTCATGTGCGAGACAATGCAAAAAGGTTCAGATTTTTCAGATGATTTCGTTATTAGAGTTAACCTAATTAGTAGATTAATTTCTGATGGGATTAACTGAGTAGGAACTGGAGGAGGTGGGAGTGTGACTGGAGGAAGTAGTTCATTGGGGGCGTGACTTTGGGGTAGATATTTTGTATCGGTAGTGGAGTCACTCTGCTTCCTGATGATGTGAGTAGCTACCCTCTGCAGCACTCTCTCACCATGGTGTTCAGCCTCACCTTGAGCCCTGAGGAATGGAGTCAGCCTTCTGTGGATTAAGACCTCTGAAACTGTGAGCCCCTAAATAAGCCTTTCCTCCTCCATATAGTTACACTGGTCAGATCTTTTAGTCACAGCAGCAAAAAGCTGACTAAAACACATGGGAACTTAGAAGAGAAACAAGAATTATTACACAGGAACTATTTCAATCATTTCAATGTAGAATTTCAACCTATTTCTAAAATTTTCAGAGAAAACTTTAAAAAATCACATAAAAAGTTATACAATTCAGATAAGCCTAAGGATACTCAACAGCAATAGTAGATAAAGAAGTCAAAATAAAAACAAAACCTTCTAAAATATGAAATTATTTTTCAGAATCAGGAGGAAAGATATAACAATGGGTAAAAAACCTGAATGGGCAGTTAAAATAGCTTTTAGCACAATTTCATATACAAGAAAATTGGAAAATAACTCTTATCTAATACAAATGTTTTTACCTTGTAAATTATAAAAAAAAAAATGTTTAACTTTTCATAGTACATTGAAGAGTTGTGGGTGAAGGCTGTGGGCAATGAGGTTCCCTCATGCTTTGCTTATAGAAAAGTAAAATGGAATTCCCTACAGAGCAAAAGTGGGTTACATTCAACAAAGCTGTGTATGTGTTTATACTTTAACCCAGATATCTTGCTTCTAAGTAAAACTCCAAGGATATATTCAGAAGTGTTTGAAATGAAGAAAAATACGTATTTTTTGCAGCTAAATTTGTAGTGGAAATATATTGAAAAACATAAAGATATACATGCATTGAAGAACCTGCAACCAGAAGCATGCAATGGAATACTGTGAAGCAGTATAAAGGAATGAGAAAGATCTACATCAGCATAATTAGCTAGTGTAGAGTGAAAACAGCAAGGTGCAGAAAATTATAAAGCAATTAAAGATATTGAAACGCCTTTCATTGCTTTTGCCAAAAGCAGAGACAATCATAAATGAAAGACTAATAAAATGTTTAAAAAGAGTGGCTAAAAAAGGAATGGAAAGCAATTTTGACTTCACATGTTAATGATGCCTACATTCACAATGCAAATTTTCTAAAATATAAAATATACTTAAAGGAAGGTAAAAACTTTTAAAATTAATTTTTAAATAAGAGAAAAAATAAACCTAACTTTATATCAAATTGGTAACATAATCACACATGCCAGGAATTAATTTAGGTAATTTTAAAACACAGCAGATGATTGCTCACTCTCAGTGGGTTATTTAGTATGAGGACAAAAATAACTGAAAAGAAGTTGTTGAAAGTTATTTAGTGTATTTGTTGTAAATGGTGGAATTGGTATTTCAATTTATCAATTTTTATTTCTGTTGTGGGATAGATCAAAAGAGTAATGTATTGATATGTTGGGAGCCATGATTATCACTGTAGGAAACTGGTAAATATAGCAAAATTAAATTATGAGTCCTTGAAGAGAGCTATTTATGAATATTGGGTAAATGATAAAAACAATATTTTGAATTAGTGATGAAAGTTCATAAGACTATATTCATGTGTAATTCATAGAGAACAGTACATATATATTCATGTACTCAAATATAAATACTTGAGTTTATTTTTAATCATGGATTTAGAAAGACTGTCTAAATTCCTTAATTTACCAGAAATTCATAAACTAATTTAAATATATGACAAGCAAAATGAAAATCGAACAAATACAAATCTGGAAGAATTAAATAGCAAGTAAAAGTGAAAAACATACCCATACTTACACCTAACTAAAAATGTACAAACCAACTGACAACAACACAGTATTTTCTTTTGTATTGGGTTGGCAATAAATTAAAATGCTAGTTAATGACCCATATTGATAACATGAGCAGAGAAATCATTTTTTTCATGTACTGTTTGTGCAGGGCTGATATTCAGGTAAAATGTACCAATGTGGCCACATGTTCCAACAGGTCCCAGACTCTGTCCTTATCAGGCAGTATCTATGTTCTATGTAATTGCAAAAATTTTTATTAACTCCCTTTTATGAGTAGGAGCATAAGTTGGCACCACCTTTTTATAGCACCTAGCATATATCCTGATCAAACATATATGTGTACTCTAGTCCATTAATGCCATTGATGGGAATTTTTTCATTTTTCTATAATATTCAAAAATTATTTAAACCTTGAAATTTATAATGTTTTGTGACAGGAGAACTTTGTTAAACAAGTTGAATATTCCATTGTTGGAGGATCTCATTGTTGGTGTTCTCCCCATGTTGACAGAACTTCACTAGATAACATTCTTGAACTCATCAGTCTGCTCATGTGCTTCTCTCTAGCTAACAGAGCAATTTAATCTGATTGGTGGCTTTGGGATTAAGAACCTGACAAGATTTATTGATCAACCAACCTCAAAAACACACACACACACACACACACACCACACTTTCAACTACTCTCTACTCTCCAATGTTCTGTCAGGTTAGTGATAAGGCTCTGCCCCAATGGGACTTGTACTTAGTTAGTTGAATCTAATTCTCATACTTAAAAGTGTTTAAAACGAAAAAATGTTCTATATTTAAGCCAAATTCTCAAGTACAACCTACCATCAATTTTAATTATCTTTTTATTCTTTATCTGCTTACTTTTTTATATTCATCAGTCAGTTGATTTTGAAATATCATCCAGAAAAACAGTAATATTTATCAAAAAACCAATAAATTCTGTAACATGTAATAGAATATTGTAAGTCAATTTCCTTACTTATGGAATAGATAATCATAGTACCTACCTTGTAGTGTGGGCTAAACCTGCATCATATACTTAAGAGTTTCAGTTGGTTTCAGCTGTCTCCTGACTTTGACCTCTTCTTTAAAAAGAAATCTAGTTACCAGGTGAATCTTAAACTTGCAAGGATGACACAAGCTTGAATTGGACCAGGATGGTCCCAGTTTAAGCCTACATCCCTATATAATTATTATATTTATAAAATTAATAGTATCCCTCTTGAATCCCCCAATTTCCTGCATTTGAGGCTTTTTATATGGTAGCCTATTTAATATCACTGGTTGTTTTAGCTTCACTTGTGGGATACAGGTTGGGCTTCAGCCAAACTTCTTTCATGACATTTTGGCAGGAGTCCTGAATGACAATATTCAGGCCCAGCAGTTTCAACATTATCAGAACACAGAGCCTCTTATTTCTATAGATTCTGCCAAGAAAGGGCTTATAACTCAATGCAGAAGAGAAGGGAAATTAATGCATTATGGAGTATATTTTGCTAGTGAAACAAAGGGGACAATGAAGGTCTACAAGCAAAGTCCATTTATTTCTTTCCCCTAACAGCTAATTATGATGTGCAGTTCCATAAGGCCTTTGTAGGTATTCACATAGCTAGAAATATTTTGAGAGGCTGAAGTGGTTTTGTAGGGAACCACCTTTAATTTGCCTTCTTTCCTTCTCTGACACAGTCTTCTTTCTTCCTCATTTGTTGACTTAAGTTTGTGTTCAAAGACATAAAATGTGGATTTTATCATACTCTTCTTTTTATAGGATACTCTGAGTAAGACAGTACCAGGAATGATCCTGAAAGCAAAATGTTTCTAATTAGATTTTGCATTGGATATTTCACCTATCTGGTGGTAACAAGAAACCCTTTGTCTTTCTTAGATGGGACATGAAGTTATGGCATGCTGTAACATAACCCATTATTAAAGAGTTCAACTTTCTGACTTGTTATTAGATGTCAGGCATTAGAAGATCAAGTGGATGTTGCACTTGTGGATTTAAGGGTTACGAAACCTGGGAGGATTGTGGTGTGACTGACTATTTTTTATGACATTAAAGATCTTTCAAAAACACAAGGAAAAATGATATGCTCAGGGCACTTAATCTCTAATTTAAGACATGTCTTAAAAGTCAGAGGCTTTTAAAACAGTTTTAAAGGAGATTACCATATCCTACAACTGCAGGCTATTCTGCACTGAAATCAAGCCCAGGATGTAGCAGAGCAACTTACATAAAGTATAAATGTCTTATGCCATATTTAATATCATAGTAGAAAAAATTGAGAACCTATGAATTGGGATTTGAGTCAATGAGCTCAGGAATCTTTAACTCGCAGATTCCTTGGAACTGCCTGGCTGGCAGAACTTCCTTATTCCACTGGGGAAAGGCAAAAGCTTTCCTTATCTGAAAACCTTGTGGTCATCACACCTGAAGCATTCACTTCACAAGGGGATACATTTCACCTCAATATCCATTTCATTACTCCTCATCTTAAAAAATTATAGGGTCAAGTTTTCAGCACATTCAAAACTTGAAAGTATGAACTGCTTAGAAAGAAATAGTTCAAGAACCAAAATAAATGAATAAGATGGAGAAACATTTTGGGGAGTTGATCTTGAGACTTTCAGATGATAAGGACAAAAAGTAAGGCAGATTAGGGAAAAATTCATTGATAATTGAGGGTGAATTAACATAGGATCCAATGTTCTGTTAGGAAACTGGAGCTGAGCAGTTGACCATCTTTTTGCTGAAGTACCTTCTTAAAACCAGGAACAGAAAGAAATAACGTGCACTAAGTGGGGTGAGATGCCAGAACTCAGTGGACATGATACATGAGATTGAAGAAGGAATCCAAAGTCTCAGAATGTTAACAACCCTAGAATAAAACTCTGTTAACTACCTAATTATTGTCACACTGAATATGTGAACAATATCTTTAGTAAAGCAACTTGATCTGCACTGGAGGCAAGAAGAATATTATCTATACGAAATTTTTATTGGTGCCTTGTCTTTGTAGGTTAGAATTGAAGTTGAAGCCAGGTAAAGTATTGCATGCCTGTAATCCCAGAGGTAAGGGAGGCTAAGGCAGGAGGATTAAGATTTTAAAGTTAGCCTCAGCAACTTAGCAAGGCCCTAAGCATCTCATGAGACCCTGTCTCTAAATAAAATATAAAAAAGGGTTGTTGGGGTGATGTGTCTTAGTGGTTGATTGCTCCTGGGTTCAATCCCTGGTACCAAAAAAAGAATTGAAGTTGAAGATGCTACATAAGATTGGACTTTTTCAAAGTGCTTTCAAAATGTGCAGATGTCAGGTGGTAGCACTGGATATTGGACTTTCATTGATGATGCAGATGCAATCATGTAAATAGGAAGCAAAGTTGATATTTACACTTAAGAGTTCATTGATGCACAGCAATACATGAGGGTAGTTAATAAATAGATGATGATCATAGTGTTCTCCAAGACATGACAGATAACTGATTGAAGTTCACTCTATTTCCATGGGGGAAAAAAGGTAACTTCAAGAAGAAGATTAAACTTCATTTCCATTGTAAGTGGTTATGGTTTCTCGTAAATTTTCTAGATGGACAGTAGCAGACACAGAACCCACTGATTGAAAGGAGACTAGTCTTCCATATTCTTGGGTAGGCAGAATTAATATTGTCAAAATGGTCATACTACCTAAAGTTCTATACAGATTTATTGCAATTCCTATCAAAATGCCAATGACATTCTTCATAGAAATAGAAAAGGCAGACATGAAATTCATTTGGAAAAATAAAAGACCTAGAAAAACCATTGTCATCCTTAGTGAGAAAAGTGAAGCAGGAGGCATCACAATATGAGAACTTAAATTATATTATAGAGTTATAGTAACAAAAAGACCATGGTATTGGCACAAAAACAGACATAAGGACCAATGGAACACAATAAAAACACAGAGGCAAACCCACATAAATACAGTTATCTCATACTACACAAAGGCACCATCATAAACCTACATTGGAGAAAAGATAGCCTCTTCAACAAATGGTGCTGAAAAACTGGAAATTCATATGCAGCAGAATGAAATTAAACCCATATATCTTACCCTACATAAAACTCAACTCAGGGCTGGGGAGATAGCTCAGTCAGTAGAGTGCTTGCCTTGCAAGCACAAGGCCCTGGGTTTGATCCCCAGCACCGCAAAACAAAACAAAACAAAACAAACAAACAAACAAACAACAACAACAAAAAAAAACTCAACTCAAAGTGGATAAGGACCTACACATTACACCAGAGACCCTTTGCCTACTAGAAGAAAATATAGGCACAACTCTCCATCATGTCAGCTTAGAAACCAAATTCCTTAACAAGACTTCTAAAGTGCAAGAAGTAAAATCAAGAATCAATAAATGGGATAGTATCAAACTAAAAAGCTTCTTCATAGCAAAGGAAACAATGAAGAGAGTGAAGAGAGAGTCTACAGAATGGTAGAAAATCTTTGCCACCTGCACCTCAGATAAAGTATTAATCTCCAGGATATATAAAATACTCAAAAAACTTAACACCAAAAATGCAAATAACCTAATCAGTAAATGGGCAAAGGAACTGAACAGACATTTTGCAGAAAAAGAAATATGAATGGTCAACAAATAAATGAAAAAATGTTTAACGTCTCTAGCAATTAGAGAAATGCAAATAAAAACTACACTGAGATTTCATCTCATTCCAGTCTGAATTGCAATTATTAAGAATACAAGGAACAATAACTGTTGGTGAGGTCATGGAGAAAAAGGTACACTTATACATTGCTGGTAGGACTACAAATTATTGCAACCACTCTAGAAAGCAGTACGGATGTTTCTCAGAAAACTTTGAATGGAATCATCATTGGAATCATTTATACCACTCCTCAGTTTATACCCAAAGGCCTTAAAATCAGCATACTACAGTGATGCAGTCACATCAATGTTGTAGCAACTCATTAGCCAAGCTATGAAACCAAACTAGGTGCCCTACAACAGATGAATGGATAAAGAACATGTGATATATATACACAGTGGAATATTACTCAATCTTAAAGAAGAATAAAATTATGGCATTTGCAGGTAAATGGATGCAATTTGAGAATATCATGCTCAGCCATAAAGAGAAAGATGATGAGGCATTTGCCTGTAAATGGATGGAACTGGATACTATCATGCTAAGTGAAATAAGCCATTCTCCAAAAACAAAAGGCCAAATGTTCTCTCTGATGTGTGGATGCTTATCGCGTTCCCTCTGCCCGCAGAGAGAGACACGACAAACGTCTGAAGCTTTGGAAGTTTATTGCGTACAGTCTTCCTTTCTTTCCTTCTTATCTATCCCTTTCTCTCGTTCTCTTTCCCTCTCCTGCACTTCACTCTTCTCCCGCTCGGCTCTCGCCTGCTCCGGCCGCTTCGTTTCTCCCGCTCGGCTCACGCCCGCTTGCACGCCTATACTCCCAGCTTCTACTCCTACTCTCAGTTTCTTCTCTCTTTTCTTTCTCTTGCTCTCTTTCCCTCCGCTTAACTCTCGCCTGCTCCGGTCGCTTCGCTTCTCCCGCTCGGCTCACGCCTGCCCGCACTCTTCTTCCTCCCTTCTACCCCCCTCTCTCAGCTTCTTCTTCTCTGCTTCTTCTGCGACTCTACTCTCAGCTTCTTCTGCGACTCTACTCTCAGTTTCTTCCACTACTCCACTCTCAGTTTCTTCTCTCAGCTTCTGCCCTCAGCTTCTGCTCTTACTTCCAGCTTCTTCCGCTACTCACCCGCCCATCAAGCTTATATACACTTCAACCAATCAGGGGAGAGCACACGAGGTAATCGCGCGGACAGCTGCAGGTGTAGAATAGGTAAACGAGGGGGGCATGCTCTAATCACATCGTTAACTAGCCAATCATTGGAATTCTCTGGTTGTTTACTGTATAGCTGGCCGCTTTTGGCTCAGCGCCAGGCGCCATCTTGACCGTGCCCAAGGCTGGGGGTCCCAGAAACCCCGACAGATGCTAACACACAATAAGGGGAATAGGAAGGGAAGAATAGATGTTCATTGGATTAGACAAAGGGGAATGAAGGGAAGGAAGGGGGATGGGAATAAGAAAGACAGTAGAATGAATAGGACATAATTTTCCTATGTTCGTATTTGAATACATGACCAGTATAACTCCACATTATGAACAACCACAAGAATGGAATCCTAATTAGATTAAGTTATACTCCATGTATGTATAATATGTCAAAATACATTCTATTGTCATGTATCTAAAAAGAAAAAATATAAACAAATTTTTTTAAAAAAACTCATATATCATCTCAATATATGTGGTTAATATTGTTCCATTTCTTATCTAAAGGACCTTGGTCCCTTAACAGTCACAGGAGAAAGAGAAATAATTTGACCATTTCAAATATGTTAGATATAGCATCTGATAATATTTGATGATACCAGCAAACCAGAACATCATGTTGAGCAGGGTTTTATTGCACTGCTAGTCTAATTTAACTCACTTACCCTAAGGTGCTTCACAATGAAGCCTGGGTAGGAAAATATCTAGAACCCAGAAGATTCTAAGAGGACTATGAAATGGAGATAACTATGGCCCAGGAAATAGGTCCTGAGATATTCTCAGAATATCTGGATACTCACTAGGACAAGGAATAATGCTGTCCCAGATAAGGGAAATCTGTAGGTGGTGATGGTGGAACATGATTGGAATTAGCTACTCTGTCACTGAGTATAAGAGCAGAAGTCACAGCTTGGTTTGATAATAATTTTCAAATCTTCTAGGAGATTGAAATGGCTATTACCTTAAATGTTAGACATGGGTCTTCCTTCTTTGGGAATAAGTAAAAAGATCTAGACACCATTTGAGTTGATATACATATCTAATGGGAGAGACTCAAGGCAGAGTTTGCCACAAAGGCCTTTCGCACTTTCCCAAAAAACTTGATCTCAGTTGTACCTAGGCTTAAATGCTAACTTGGATCTTGACCACACTGCCTCATTCCATCTCCTAAAACTGAGCTAATGGGACAGTAGCTAAGGTTTGGCATGACCCAGGTACAGTCAAGCTAAAACATGCCTGAGGGGTGGCCTGCATCACACCTCAGGAACTGTAGAGGTAACACCCTCTGATCCAAACTTTAATACCAGACCCATTTAAGAAAGAATCAGCAGATTAAGTGCTTTTAAATAGTTCTTCCCCAAAAGACTGATCTGAGGCCCATTTATTACATAGGGTTGGTTTTGTAGAAATTATTTTTTACTAAACAAATTGTTTTATTTTCTTCTGACACTGTGACCCTAGGTTATATAAACTTTAATTTTTCTTTCTTCCCTGAATCATTTTCCCTCTCTCTTATTCCTTTCCTTAAATTGTGTCTTCTAAGAGAGCATTAACACTTAAACTTCACACTAATGGTTTCTATGGAAATAAATAATACATTTTTAAAAAAATTTTTGAATAAATTAATACATGTAAAATTTTAAGAACAATGTCCAATACATAGTAAGCAATATGTAGGTAATGGCTACCTTTATTATTATTGTTGATATTACAATGAAGAGTTCAAACTTGATCAGTATGTGCCAAAATTAAATGGAAAAAAGGATAGTTTGGAACTAATGATTGCATAATAAAGTTTACTTATATATTATTTAAAATTATGTATGTATTGCCATCGTGGTTATGATTCTACACAGCAATCAAAGAATGTTAAAGTAACTGAGCGTGAGAGAGAGAATTGATATTCATTTTTTCTTTTGGTATTTTTTCATTTACTATAATAGTAAACAAAAAAATTAGGATTAGATATTTAGCTGAAAGTAGCAAATTTATAAAGTAATCATGAATTTTATGGAAGGTTAAATTTTGGTTTAATTTATATTTACTCTTACGTGTTGACCTGACCTAATATGTCTACTAATGGGTAATTCAAAATAATTCTGTCATATCAATTATATTAGTTGTAATAGTGAGGTTACATTTTGAAATTAGCAAATGTTAGGAAAATTTATAATACGAGAACAGAAATAGATTAGATTTCTTCCAATCAGCAAATGATACCTCTGAGTTCATCAGTGAAAATCCTTGCATTGATCAATACACTCACAGTTCTAAGAGTCAGTGCAATAACTAAATTAGAGAATAAAAGGGGAAGGTGTTTTATTGAAACCTGTTATGGTTTGGATGTGAGGTGTCCCTCAAAAGCTCCCGCTAATGTGGGAACATTCAGAAGTGAAATGATTGGACTATGAGAGCTATCCTTGAATCAGTCCATCCCAATTGGAATGGGATGGACTAAGTGGCAGGTGGTTGTGGCTGAAGGAAGTGGGTCACTGGGATAGTCTTGGAAGGGTGAATCTTTCCTGAGGTGCCTCACCCCATCCCACACTCTCTGCTTTCTTGTTGCCATGAGCTGAGAGTTTCACTCTGCTTGGCCCTTCCCCCATGATGTGCTACCCCAGCTTGTACCCAGACCATAGAGTCAGTCTATGGTCTGAGACCTCTGTAACATGATCCCCAGATAAACTTTTTGTAAGAAATCCCACGAAAATCACGCCGGACACGGGAAATCACGTAAGGCAGTTTATTAAGTAAACAAAGTGTCTCCCTGCAAGGTAAGACAAAAAATGAGAGGAAAAGAGAAAGGGTGCATGCTAGAGAGAGTGGAAAAGCGAGGAGGAGAGAGAAAGAAAGTAGGAGAGAGAAGGCAAGAGAAAAGATGGCAGGGAAGCTATCCTTAAGAAGTTTAATTCCACTGGGCTAACAGGGGACCAATAACAGAGAAGGATACTTGCAAGCTAACTGATGAACCAATAACTAGCTAGGATGTTCACAGACTGACAAGTAGTTGGGAGGTAGGGATATGGCTGCAGCGGAAAGGGTGGGGAGAGCAGCTTTCAGATTGACAAACTAGGTTGTGATGCAGCGGAAAGGTGGGGGAGCAGCTTTGTATTACCCTTTTTCTCCTCTAAGTGGTTCTTGTCAGGTATTTTGGCCACTGGATATAAAACCTGACTCAAATATAACCTTAGGCACATTTCCTGAAAAGAGATATTTGGATAAATGTACAAACTGATGATAAAAATAAAAATATGAAAGTAACTGAAGGAAAACCTTAAAATTTAGGAAAAATGACAAGGACATACATATTGTCATGGGACCTGAGTGATGAAAGGTGAACAGGTGGTGAGAACAATTCACCAAGACAAAGAACAGTTAAGAGAGTTTATTGGAGGAAGATACACTGTGGGGGTGCAGTGGGAATATGAAAAAGACACCTGTCCTGGGACATAGAGGGAATCTGGGTTCATTTATGAGTGCTTCTACATTCTTTGTTCACCTTTGGCAGGGTTTTTACTTGGAGTGGTTTATACTCAGTGAGGGTTGATTGACAGATCCCTGTGCCTTTTCCATAATGCTCATTGTGCATGCACCAAATACTTGTTCCTGGGTTTTAAATCAGATACTTGAGATGCAAATAATATATATGGGGTCTTAAATGGGGACTTCCCCTTCTTATATTGCTCTAGGTCAAACTGCATAGGGAAGTACTTTTAAAAAAAACATGGACTTGCTGTTTACACTTTAGGGAAGTTAAATCCTGTGATATCAGATAACAAAAGGGCAGGATGAAAGTTCTGCTGATTGAGGTGAGGTGGGTCCTGGGACAAGGGTCTCTAATCTATCCTACCTCACATATGAAATTACTTATACTAGTAAAGAAATCTCCTTTTATCAAATTATTGTTAATGTATGAACTGGAAATCTAAAGTGACTTTCTGAAGAGTAAAATGCCATTTTTCACTTTTCACTTTTTCTACATAACACATTTTCAATAGGCTTATTTAAGAATGTTAAAAATTAAGAGAAAACATTTTTAAAAATCATTACCATGCTATTACAGCTTAACTGATCTTGACCATGAGAGTATTTTTGTATTTATTCAATTATTTCTTGTCTTTATATTGCATCTTTAGTTATATAATCTTCTTCTCCCATGGGTAAATGTGCTAAATAGTTTTATAATATTCCATAATTTGCATGTGGCTTAATATATGTAACATACTTTTTTATTTAAAAAATAATAATTGTTAAATTTCCTTGTGGTTTTGACCTGTGTCAACCTAAGAAAACTGTTACCACATTTCTCACAACTGTTTTCTCTATAGAATTCTGGGGATTGAACCAGCCACAAGAAAAATTTATTTGAGATGGTATATTTGAAGTTAAGTTCTAAAGGTTGGAGAAAGGGGTCCAGTGCTTTTGCAGTTTGCAAATGTGATAAATGATCTGCTTTCCTACCCTCTTGGGGTGTGATGAAATAGAAGGTGGTGTGGAGCAGGGCAAAAGGACCTCCAGACCCCAAACCACTTCTTTTCCCACTGAATGTTCTCCCTCAGCCTCTCTGCATTTTGGACCAGACACACTTATTGCCCCATGGTTAAGTGGTCAAGTCATGGCTTCTGTAGATTCTAATTGGTTGTGATGTCACCTCCGAGTATCTTCATAAGGTTCCAGTTCTCCTTAGGGTTTCCTGTATGTTCTGAGCTGCCCATCATTTCATGTCCAGGTCATTATTTTTTTCCTAACTGTAAATTCTGATGACACATTAGTAATTGCTCATTTAGATTCACTGTCAGATGCAGAGGTAACATTCATAGTTTGCTGCCCCATTCCCATAGTTAAACCCTTATAAACAATCCTTAATACCATATTACTCAGGCCTGCTCTCTTGATCAAACTGATGCATTTTTTATGTCTCTAAAAAATAAATCTTATCTATAACACTAACTGATTTTTTTAGATGTTTTTATTTATTTACTTGTCTTAATAAGGAAAGAAAAAATTTACAGGGTAATTTTCCTCCACAAAAATGCTGGAAATGTGGCAACAGTTTTACAAAAACAGTTTAAGAACAATTAAAGCACATAAAACCATTTTTTAAAATATCCTTTATAAAGGTCCTTTACTAAATAAAAAGGAATTTTGCTTCTAATTTCCAGGCATTGTTGACTATATGATCTTTTTTTTTAATTATTTATTTTTAAAAAATTTTTTCAGACTGCATTTTGATTCATTATACACAAATGAATGTTTTCCCTGATAAGTGGATGATGATATATAATGGGGGTGGGAGAGTTGGGGAGTGAGAGAAGAATGGAGGAACTTTAGATTAAGTAGAGGGAAATGAGAGGGATATAGGGTATGAAAAATGGTGGAATGAGACAGACATCATTACCCTATGTATGTGTATGATTACACAAATGGTATGAATGTACATCATGCACAACCATAGAAATGAAATGATTGTTTTAATATGATCTGTTTCTTGTAATAGAATGAAAGTATCAAACTTATGAGATCTTAATGTTTTAAACAAATCATAATTTACCAAACAATGTGAAATACAACTATCAGTGTTTGGAATTTCCCTTCTCCTGGATTCCCTAGAGCCATATTTAAGCTTTACTGAATACTATAGTTTTATTTTGCTTAAGCAAAATATTTTAGCTTAAAAATATAATGTCCATCAACTTATTTTGAAGGGAATATTCATGAAATTTCTTAAAATATGCATCTACTAATACTTGCTTTTTAAAATTTCCTTACCCTTTAAAATTTTACAACTATTAGTGTAAAAAAAGGCATACTTGATATGGATAGGGGGAAGAAAATTTTAAAAAATATCTAACAAAATTTACTATCTATCATATCTTCTATTGATAAATTAGATACCATAAATAAATTAACAAGTGACAGATTATGTTGAAGCATTTATAAAAACTGCAAAAACTTAATAATTTCTGAGTCATGTATTACAATTGTCTTTTAGATGGATTAACATATCGAAGAATATATAAATGAACTTTCACAATTACTATGTTGAAACTTTGCTTTTAATTAACAAAAATGTTTTAGCATTTCTTATTGTAAATACTTTTCACCAGTGGTCTTTTAGCTACAACATTTTAAGACCAGTTGTTTCCTCCTTTACTGCTACTTTTTATGGGCCGTTTTGTTGCATAGAATTTATGTTACATTTATCCTTGAAATATATGAGGATTTTCATGGTTTGTAGTTTCTATATTAGCTGTGTGTCTATAGAGTTCAGTCCCTTTACTGTCATATATCATTCTGAAGTTTCTCAGCCAATATGATGATTAATATCTAGTCATATTTCCAACTCATATGCAAATATTTATCAGATTTTATGATTCTCAAGTGGAAGTCAATGGTATTTGCTATCCATGGAACTTGTTATTTTTATTTCATCTTTTATAGTTTAAAATAATGAAAAAATTGAAATAATCTAGATGACTACATTAAAACTGTATATTGCGACATGATTTTGAGAGCCTACGATTACATCTATCACTATAGTCTAAAAAAAATCTATTTTCTTTTTTTGTAATTTCTTATTTTTAATAGGAGCTTCCAGCTGAAAAAGTTTGTTTTTTTTTTTTAAATAGATTAAGACAATGCTTCAAGGAATAATATATTAAGACTGATTCCTTGAAGCATTGGTTACTGGCATTTATATTTAATATTAGGGAAATAAGATTATAATCTGCTATTTTATCCTATCAACTTTAATGACTTTTATGGGGAAAATAGAAATAACTAATATGTAAATAATATTTTAATCAATTGCAGAGCGCTAATACCATCAAACCATATATTTAAAAAGATTTGGCAATATTTGTACCATCCTAGAGGTAATTTTCAATACCATACTCATTTCTTGAACAAATCTTATTTTTACATTGTCATTGACATAAATTTAGGTAAGAATTTTTAAATAAACAAAATTTTGTTTTCAGTTTTCCATTTAGAGATATTCCACTACATTGATTGTTTTACCAATGAGTATTCTGATGCTTAAAAATGAATTTTATATTTAAAAGGAAAAATATGGACATGATAACTATTGAATTGTTGGCCAATGATAATGATTACATTGATGATTCTTCCACCTGCAAAGCAAAAATATTGAGCTGATGAGTAAAGCAAAGGATGAAAAAATACATGATTTTACTATTGAAACAACATGAATAATTTATTTTTAAAAACCAGATAGGATCACTTACATTAACTCAATACTATTGAATAATTTTTGCTCTTTTTATATTTTTGAAATAATCTGTATGTTGTTTTAAAAAATGTAAACATACAATGACCAAATTTATAAGGAAGCTAATCTGAATTTATTTATATTGTATAAAAAGTATTATATTAGAACACTCTCCACTTAGGTGCTTATGTAATATTTTTTAAATGTTTTTCTGAATTATTCAAATGCAATAATCTAGTTCTATCCTGCCAAACTAGACTTTGCTTTATAATGAATCCTAATTTTCCATATTTCAGATTCTAAGACCTCTCAAACTAAGGACATATTTTTTCACTAGCTACATCTCTTAAATCTCTTAAAATTTTCTACCTTTTCTCAAAATTCATATAATACTTTATGAGTATATTAATTTTAGTTTTCTTCCCTTCTCTTTCTTGGTACTGATACAGCAATCAGAAATTTAACAATATTTATTTACATGTCAGTTTACATTACTATTTTAGACTTTAAAAAAAATCTTGATTATATGAGAAATGATTAAAGGAAATATAAGAAAAGATACTGACATATATCACATTTTCATTGAAAGAATTTAAAATATTAAATTAGTTTTATTCTCTAGACATACAAACCATTTCCTCATTTAACTTTGGGGAGGTTATATTAGGAAAAATTTAATGCTAACATTGAAATATTTGAAAATTTTAATAGTATTAAAATTTTTAATATGTTTTAGGACACATGTTTTAGGACACATTTTTAAATAGACCATTAAAATAATTTTATCTTTGGTAATTTTTTGGCTCAGAAGGCAAAGATTCAGGTAAATTTTCTTTTTTAAAAATTACAGGGCTATTCAAAATAGGAATTAGGAGGATTGAAGAGAAACTGGAATTTGTCAAACTAGAGGATATTTAATAAGAATTATTCATAAGAACATGGAGCAGAACAATAAGATTTATTTAGAATATCAAAAAATCTTGAAAAATGTCTCAGAAAAATAACTTTTCATTCTCCAATAAAATACTGTTTTACAGTTAATAAATCCAACTGTTATTGCATCTATAACACACCTGCTATGACCCTGGGGAGTTGTATTCAATAAGAGATTCTATAAATTTAATAGAATAGGCACTGTAGTAGAACTTTTCTTGTCATCATATTAGACAAAAGAGTAAATTCCCAATGGATTATTATGTCCCAACCCGCAGGACTGCAACGGGAACCTGGAGGGGGGAGCGGGGATTGGGAGAGACAAGAGACAGGAGAAATGGAGACAAGACAAAAGCCTGATCAAGTCTCATTTATTAGGGGAATAAACCCAGTTAATATAAAGTACAAAAGCCAATCAGGGGAAAGCGCGCCGAAGGCAAGACTAGTCCGCAAGCCAGAGCTCAAACAAGGAAGTATACTAGGCCAGTCATGAAGCACCACGCAATATAGTCTGATACACCTGGTATTGTCTGACAGTTACGTGTGCAGGAAAGCCCCACCCCGCCAGCATCTGGCAGGCGCCATCTTAGCTCAACATGTGGCGAGGCGGGGCGTGGCCTGCTGGCTCTAGACATTATTAAAAATGTAAAACTTGTACATTCGTCTAACAGCATTCTCTCCTGAATCTACCCCACATACTTATTCTACCCTGCTAAAAATATTTTTTAATTCATTTTTATTGTAAACAAATTGGATACATCTTATTTCTCTGTACATGAAGTAGAGGCATACCACTTGTGGAATAATACATTTACCTAGGGTAATAGTTTTTGATTCATTCTGTTATTTTTTTCCTTCTCCCCACCCCTCCCACCCCTCTTTTCCCTCTATAGAGTCCCTCCTTCCTCCATTCTTGCCCCCCTCCCACCCCCCATTATGTGTCATCATCAGATTGTCAGCGAGATCCTTCCTCCTTTGGTTTTTTGAGATTAGCTTATTTCATTTAGCGTGATATTCTCCAATTTCATCCATTTGCCTGCAAATGCCATAATTTTATTATTTTTTATGGCTGAGTAATATTCCATTGTATGTATGTATATCTATATCTATATATATAGATATACCACATATATATATATATATATATATATATATATATATATACCAGTTTCTTTATCCATTCATCAATTGAAGGGCATCTAGGTTGGTTCCACAGTCTGGCTATTGTGAATTGAGCAGCTATGAACATTGTTGTGGCTGTATCTCTGTAGTATGCTGATTTTAAGTCCTTTGGGTATAGGCCAAGGAGTGGGATAGCTGGGTCAAATGGTGTACCATACCAAGTTTTCTAAGGAATCTCCACACTGCTTTCCAGAGTGGCTGCACTAATTTGCAGCACCACCAGCAATGTATGAGTGTACCTTTCTCTCCACATCCTCGCCAACACCTATTGTTGCTAGTTAAAAATATTTTCAACATTTTAAATATAATCTTTTCTTTCTTATACTTATGTATAAAATATAAGCAAATTTTCTCATTTTTCTTCCTTTCTTTCCTACCTTTTGTATCTTATTTTTTTCTTTACAGAAGAGAAACTTCTTTTTCCTTACCAAAATTTCTTACAAAACTGGTATTTATATCAGGAAGGAAATTGTATTTGAGGAACTATGTGTCAATCAACACCACTATTTCGCTAAAACTAATAAAAGTCTACTTCATAAAATTTACTTGGTCTACAGTTTAATTTAAGTGGTCTATAGTTTAGGGTAGCAGCACAAAAAATCTTGGAGAAGAACAATCCAATAATTTACTGAATTGAAATAAAAAAAATAAAGAATTCAATGAACTGTATCCATGAAATTGGTACCTATTAATTATGTTCAATATTACCTTATTCTAGATATGATGCCATATACTTCATGTGCATTTTATTATTTCCTTCTCCAAAAATTCCTATGATTTATAAACTGCTTTTATCCCCTTCTAACTGATCAGAAAACAGAAAAAAAGGGGATGAGCTAATTAATCTGTCAGTTAATAAATCACGATATGAACAAATTTCAATTCCTGAAGTTGTACTTCTCTTCACTTTGTTTTACTGTTTGTCAAAAACTGGTGTGACAGAAAAACAAGTAACTGGATATTATAAGGTCTGGAACCATAATCTGTTGTTATTTGGGAGTAATAGAAAGTTATGAACACTTTAGAAAAAAAATACACTTATAAACAAGACCATTTAAGAAATTATAAGGTAATAAAAATTTATATCACTAAATCATTGATATCAAGAGGGTGTTTCAAGCTATGAAGATGTGGTAATTATCCTTTCTTTATTTTGAATTAATTTGTACCTCATTTTTGCCCTCTTATGAAACATTTTCATATAAAAGTAGATTGCTTTAATCTTTCATTTTGCAGCCCCTAAGCCTGTGTTATGGGTTAGATATGATGTATTCCCCCAAAGCTCACGTGTGAGAAATGCAAGGATTTTCAGAGGTGAAATTGTTAGATTGAGAGGTGTAACCTCATCAGTGAATTAATCCACTGATATGGATTAACTGGGTGGTAACTGTGTGCAAGTAAGATGTGGATGGAAGAAATAGGTCCTTGTGGTTTATATTTTGCCCCTAACAAGCAGAGCTTGCTCTCTCTGCTTCCTAGTTGTCATATCCTGAGCTACTTTTCTCTGCCATGCTTTTCCACCATGACATCCTACCTCATTGCTGGCCTAGAGTTACAGGGTTGGCTGACTGTGGATGGAATCTCTGAAACAAATAGACTTTTTCTCCTCTAAGTTGTTCTTGTAGGGTCTTTTGGTCACACTGACACAAAACTGACTTAAACATCTTCCCTTTTTTTTTTTTTTTCATTACTATAAAACACCAGGTATTCTACATATTTGTTGTGACTAAAAGACCTAGCCAGAAAAATTACAGAGGTGGAAAAGTTTATTTGAAGGCTCATAGTTTCAAAGGTCTCAGTCCACAGACAGCCAGCTCCATTCCTCAGGTGAGGTAGCAACATGGCAGTAGAGTGTGGCAGAGGGAAGCAACTCACATGATGGTCAGGAAGCAGAGAAAGAGGGAGACTTCACTTGCCAGATATGAAATATATATGCCAAAGCTAGGGCCCCGGTAAATCACTTCCTCCAGCCACACCCTATCTGCCTCCAGTTACCACTCTGTTAATCCCATCAAGGATCAATTTACTGATTAGGTTAAGGCTATCATAACCCAATCATTTCTCTTCCTAACCTTACATTGTCTTACAGCACTTTTGGGAGGCACCACATCCAAACCATAATGACAATATGGAGGTACCTCAAGAAACTAAAAATTTGACTATCTCACTCCTGTTTATACATCCAGATGAAATTAAGTCAACATACAAAGAAATACCCATGCTTATTGCAACATTATTCACAATATCAAATGTATGTCATTAGATTGGGTGCCTGTCAGTGATGCATGGATTAAAAATATGGTGTGTATACACAAAATAATTAAATAATAATTAAAATAATAAAAATAATTAAATCTTATTTGCAGGAAAATTGATAGAAGTGAAAAGCTTCATGTTAAGTGACATAAGTCAAACACAGGAAGACGGGTATCATATGTATTCTTTCATATGTGGAAATCTAAAAATAGCACCTAAAAATTAAAAGAAGAGAAATTCTTTTTTAGAAACTGGAAAGAGGTTTGGGGGGAAGGAGGAAGAAGAGAAGATGGGAAAAGATAAAAGAAAAGGAGATGGACAAGATCAATGCATGATGCATACACGTAAGAAAATACCATGCTGAATCCCATAAATTTGTTAATAATTATAATAAAAAAGAATTAGTTACTCAGTGAGCCAATAACTAGAGTATGCTGGTGACACATATTTAAGGAATCCTTAAGTATATACTCAGTTACAGTGGTATATACTCTTACATATTTCAGTTATTCTGTTTTATGTCCTATTAAGAGTCTCTAAACTTTATTTTTAAAGCAGTCTTACTATTAAAAATTTAAACTTTAATAGCAAATATTAACATGCTCTTTTAAAAAAGTAACCGAAAGGTCATTGAACAAAGAAGAGACTCTATTAGAATAGGAAATTGTTTAACCTCAACATAGTTCTGAAGAAATTGTACCAAATGCCAGAGATAAAAAGAGATGTACAGCTGAGAGAAAAGAGAGAGACATATATGAGGATAGAGGGCTAGGGAAATAGCTCAGCTGGTAGAGTGCTTGCCTTGCAAGCACAGGGCCCTGAGTACAATCCCTAGTACTGCAAAAAAAAAAAAAAAAAAAAAGATATGAGGATAGAAAGAGAAGGTTTACTATCGTACATCGACACAAAATTGCAGAATACTGAGAATTAGGTCAAGTTTATATTCAAGAATATAACGCCAACCAGTCAAGGTGGAACATGCCTGTAATCTCACTGACCTGGGAATTTGAGGCAGGAGGATTACAGGTTTGAGACCAGTCTTAGCAACTTAGCAACACTCTGCCTCAAAATAAAAAAAATAAAATAAAAAAGAGCTATGAATGTTGTGCAGTGGAAATGTCCCTGGGTTTAATCCCCAGAACCAACAAATAAACAAATTTAAAAATCCAGAAAGTTCTACATTCAACCATTTGTAAATGTGGACTACAAAGATACATAAGAAGATAAATAAGTAGACAGAAGGTAAAAATAGACGTGGTAGAATTTCAAAATATTTTTGTAAAGGAGAATATATTAAAAGCAAATAGGGAATAAATACATATGCCAATTAGATTGAACACTACATTCTCAATAGTAGTACTAGAAACTAGGAGATAATATATACAAATATAAATATATATAAATATATATATTTTATTGTACTGCAGATCAAACCCAGGACTTACTGATGCTAAGCAAGCACTCTACCACTGAACCACCTCCCTAGTCCGAACACAGTATACTTTAAAAATATTATTAAAAAGTGAAATGATGTGTAATAAAATACCTACAAATCAAAATTTCTATACTCTGTAAAATATACCTCAATAATAAGGACAAAATAGTTTTATATAAACAAAATTAAGGGAGAAGAAAACTTATCCCAGAAAGATTTGAGATGTCAAAATAAATGACTACCAAAGGAATGGCTAATTCGAGAACAAAATTAAACAAATTTTGACAAAACATAATGAATTAAATCAAAATATATCTACATTCCATGCATCAAAGGCATTCAATTTGAAGTAGATATAAACTAAATTACCTGGTTGTCTGTCTTTTTTTTTTTTTTTTCATTTTTATGGAGGAGACAGTATATCTTAATCTTACCTATTAATTTATCTAAGAAACTTATCCTATTCTTTGTCAAAAAAATATGTCCTGTGATTTTAGATGTAGGAACTATGCTACATAGAACATCTAAGAGGTCATAGTTATTTATTTTCTAGGTTTGATTACATTTTAGAAAACATAAAATTTCAAGGAAATGTGTCCGTGGGCTTATCAGGATAACCTCTGTAATGTTAGAGACAAGTTACTCCATGTAGCCTTGCTCACCACCAAGAGGAGGCACGAAGTTTTGTGGAATTCCTTATGTCACACTTTGTGTGCTAATCTGTCTTATCTATAGGGCCACATGAGACTGTTTGCTTTTAGAGGGACTTGGGGTCAGGGGAGGGAAAGAACAGTGTGGTTCAGGATGTGGCTCAAGTCACTTCAATTAGTTTTTATGACACAGCAGAAACAATTTTGCTTGAAATATTCATGGCTATTAAATATATTGTATGACAAACCTGGCAAGTTTCAACAGGAGAATCTGGATACAGACTTCTAGGGTTACCATCATCTCTGCTGACAATATAATTCCTTAGAAAAAAAATCACAAGAAAGCATTTTTTAAATTTCACAAAATGAACACAGCTCATTAGCCAACATGTAAATCAAGGGCCTTCATTATGCCACCTTCCAGTCAGTGGTCTTACCACAAGGACAAACACGATTCTGAATGGAATACAATAGATGGATTGACTCTGTTTTGAACTTGAAATAGAAATTACACGATTCGTATTCTTCTTTTTCTAGTTCCTTTGGTTATACTTAAGATTGAGACTGATCTATGTCATTGCAGGGTTTTCTCTGAGTTTTGAACAGTTTTATTTTAGGAAAGTGGCTTAGTTTAAATATCCTCTTTACTGCGGATGATCTTCTTTTCAGTATCCAGCTGTTATTGATAATGTTTCCAAATATTATTTTTACAATTCTTTTGGTTAAATTAAATACATATTCTGCTGGGTACAAAACTAGAAGTTGAAAGACCTTTTCTCATTCCTTTGGAGGAAGAGATCAGATTTTGCCTATTGTCCTGTTGAGGTTGCTGTGAATTGGCCTTCTCTCCATTTGGCAGAATTTTCTTTTGTTTATATCATTTTAATTATAGCTGTACTTAGTCATTGGTTGTAAGTAAACATGTTTACACTATCTTCCTAGAAGTAAAAAGCCCCTTAGGGGCTTCTAAATATAATGATAACACCTTTCATTCTTAGAGTAACCTTCTAAACCTCTTTTACCTTTAATGTAATATGTATGTCATTATATTTATATTATATATATGCATGATTACATGTTAGATTGGATAGTGTTTTTTCTTAAGATATTTGTGTGTGTGTTCATGAGAAAAATTTTATTTGTGATTTTTCTCTCAATGTCATTTTTGTATTTTGTTATCATGACTATTAAGTGGAACTATTATGTACTATTTGTAGGTACATAAATTAGTATGGCCATTATAGAAACTACTATGGATATCCCTCAAAGAATATAAAATAGAACTACCAGATGATACAGCAACCCCACTGCTAGATATATAGCCAAAAGATATTAAATCAGTTTATTGAAAAGACATATACACTCCTGTCAATTGCAGCAGTATTCACAGTGGCCAAGATATGGAATCAATCAAGATGTTCATCCATGGATGAATGGATAAAGAAAATGTTATATATATACGTATATATGTTTTATATATGATAAATTTTTATTTATGATAAATATTATCATAGAAAATCATTAAATCTTGTCCTTCATGACACAATGAATAGAATTGAAGTACATCATCTTACCTAAAAAATGTCAGGTTCGGAAATAAAAGTGCCATATATTCTCATTCATTTGTTGAATTCTGTAAGAGAGTTATCTAGTGGTGACTATAGACTTGGAAGGATAATAGGGAGAGGAGATAGAGAAGTTAGATAACAGTATCAAGAGAGAAACTGTAGGAATTATTAGCATAGTTTGTAACAATTTAATGATGTACATTAAAATAACTAGAAGAAGATTCCTAAGTTTCCCAGCACATAGAAATGGTTAATGTTTGAGAAGATTAAAATCTACCATGGTTTGATCATTACTCATTATAAGGTTATATTGTTATATTATACATATACACATACTCAATAAGTATGGGCAAAAAATACATTTCAATTAAAAATTTTAAATAGGTAAACATTCATTTAATTTATGTTATTGATTTTTGGTTTATCCCTACTGTGTTGAGATAATAAATTTTTAATGATTTTATCTGTGAAATTTTAATGAGACTTGTTTACGATTCAGGAAATAATCAAATTTGCTAAGTATTTCACATATATTTGAAAGGATCAAATATTTTCATTGTGAGGTATACTATTATTTAGTTTCACTGGTAAATTATTTTCAGCATTTAGAAATTCTCTACCATTACTGATTTTTTTCTAACTATTGGAAGAAATTGCTCATTAACACTTCCAAGGACAATTACAAATTTATGTTTTATTTTTTATTTATTCAAATTTTTTGTTTCATACATTGGGGGGGGGGTTATTGGGGATTGAACTCAGGGGGCTTGACTGCTGAGCCACATCCCCAGCCCTATTTTGTATTCTATATAGAGACAGGGTCTCACTGAGTTGCTAGTGCCTCACTTTTGCTGAGGCTGGTTTTGAACTTGAGATCCTCCTGCCTCAGGCTCCTGAGCTGCCATGATTATGGGTGCCCACCACCGTGCCCAGCTGTTTCATACATTTTGTGATGTATATTCAGGTACCTGTGAATTTAAATTTTCAATAAATTTCTAAAGTCATGCTTTTCACACTCTGGTATGATTCTATTATAGTAATGATTTTGACTTGAAAGATACAGTCTTATACTAACATTTATATACATTTTTTATTTATGTGTCTACATAAATTATACATATTTTGTATTTATGTTTACATAATTCATCTTTTCTTTTTTATTCTCTGTATCTTTATACATTTGTGTCTTGTTCTTTAAATAGCTTATTTTTCTTACAATTTCAGTCATTTATTCATTTTATTGCATATAAATTAAATGCATTCAATATAGTTGAATTTAATCTGTATCATACTTACATGATCGTTACACTTTTATGTTCCTTCAAAAATACTGTCTTATTTACTGAATTAAATATTTTTTCCTTTTTTTCATTTGTTTGCTCCATATATTTACATACAAACCAATTCCTCTAATAATGCCAGCGAATCAGAACAACTTAATTCTATTTAAATTGGCTTGCCTTTCACATTAATGAATAAGTATATTTTGAAGTCCATGATAGAAGATCCTTAGTGTGTTACTTGGTCAATATTATTCATTATTCTTTTATAAGTATGTTTCATTATTGTTTGAAATTTTAAGCCTTTTGATTTTTTAACAAACTAATTTCCTAGGGAAATTCTCTAACCTTACTATATATATTCTGTTTATACAAGCTAATCTGTTTTAGCTATTTTTTGGGAGGGTGGGATACTGGGAATTGAACTCAGAGGCACTTTACCAATTTGCTCTATTCCCAGTTCTTTTAAAAATTCTTCTTTTAAATTCTGAGAGAGGGTCTCACTAATTTGCTGAGGGTCTTGCTCAGTTGAAGAGGTTGACTTCAAACTTGTCATCCTCCTGGGTTGTTGTGATCACAAGCCTGGGCTTCCATACCTGCCAATCATATTATTTTTCTGTTTACTAGTGTATCTGACTAGTTTGTGTATTTGCTTTTATTTTCTACCATTTGTTTCATGTTTTAAAACAAGATTTTGTTTCTTGTTGTACTCCTCATTTTTTACTGAATACAAGATATTTTTGTACTAAAATTCAAAGTGTTTTTCATCATTTACTTTTAGAGTTATATTATATCATGTGCATGAGAAGAAGGGAAAATGACTTACATTTTAATCCAATCATTGTACTATATTGAGGTTCATATGCAGTTTGGGAGTTATTTTTTTTTTTATCTCTGTTGGACTCCCATTCCTAAGGTAGTTGTCTTGGGGATTATCATCTTAGAATTTTTCAGATGTTTGTTTCCTTGTTATAGATTCTATAGAGAGACCTGAACTGTTTTTCAGAATATTTTCTCTTTTGTCTTTTATTACATTATGCAATTTAAAAATTGCCAAATGCCCTGAAGTGACCTTTGTTTGATATCTCTCAAGACTCCAATTGTGTGACTCCAGCCTTGCCAGAGTGTCAATTCATGTTGGTTCCTCTGACTACCAGTGCCACCCTCTGCCAAGGTCCTAAGGAGAGTTCTTTTTAGCCTTTAGACTTGTACAGGATTTTTAATTGAGTATGCCCAATAAAATAATAAACCAAAACAAATCCACGAAAAAAAATAAGATAAACAATTGCAGGTACTTTCTGTTATTTTTGACTCCATTGAGGATTTTTTCTTTTACCAATTGTGACCTCTCCCATCAGTTAATCTGTGCCTTTTGATCAGAAAGTCAGACTGTAATTAATTTTAAAAATAACTCTTACACATAATAAATTCCTAGCACATGTAACAGACTGAATGTTTTTGTTCTCACAAAATTCACATGCTGCAATCCTACTACCCAAAGTCATCGATGGTATTAGGACATTGGGCTGGGGTGAATGCTCTGTAGAAATGATCTGAGAGACCTTTACCCCTTCACCATGAGAGGATACAGGAAGAAAGCACTGTCTGTGAAGCAGGCTGTCAGCAGATGCCAACTCTGTAATCACCTTAATCTTGAACTTTTCAGCTTCCATACTATGGGAAATTCATGTTGTTTATAAGCTACGTGTTTCACGATATATTTATAGCAGTCAAACCGCCTAAATTATGTACTAAATATTTCATGTATAAACCTGTTAAAATGGGGAAAATACATAATCCTTCACAAAGTCACAACAAATATAACAATACAGAGTGTGAAGGTAAATAAACTGAAATGGTTCAATATGCAAATGTGAACCAAAAGAACGTTGGTATAAGCTATGCTACTACCAGAGTAAACTGTGAGTCAAAATTCATTATATAGATAGAAATTACTTTATAACAATTATGGGTAGGATTGTATATGAAGAGATCACTGTGCTAAATATATTGTGAACCTCACCTAACCTCAGTTTATCCCCAACTAAAACTTACAAGAACAAAAATGACAAACAGAAAGGTACACTGTTAGATTTGCATGTTTTAAATTTTATTTTCTATAGCTGTTAGTAAAGGCAGCAAAAATTCATAAGGGTATTCAATTTTTACATCAATCACATGGAATTATCCTAGAAGACTAACAACAACCACAATGATAACAATGATACAAAAGATAGTAAGGAAATAAGCAAATCCCACAACTGCCTGGGAATTAAACAGTGCACACTAGATAATAAATATATCAAAAGCAACATAAAAATAGACATTAAAAAATTCAACTGAAATGAAAATTTGACCCCTGAAATTTTTAGTAATTCCATAGCATGATGTTATGGTTTGAATGTGAGATGTACCCCCCAAATCTCATGTTTGAGAGAATGGAAGAAGGTTCAGAGGAGAAATGATTGGGTTTTAAGAGTCTGAACCCAATCAGTGAATTAATCCCCTGATAGGCATTAACTGAGTAGTAATTGAAGTGGTGGGTGTGACTAGAGGAGGTGGGGATTTGGACATAGCTTTGGGGTATTATTTGTATCTGGCAAGTGGAGACCTCTCTCTCTCTGCTTTCTGATCACCATGTGAGCTGCTTCCCTCTGCTGCACTCTTCTGCCATGATGTCCTGTCTCACCTCAAGCCCCCAAAACTGGAGTCAGACTTCTATGGACTAGGACATCTGCAATCACGACCCCTCAAATAAACTTTTCCTCCTTTAAAATTGGTCAGGTCAGATCTTTTAGTCACAGCAGTGAAAGAGCTGACTAAAATAGATGATCTCTTTATGACCTTCAATGAAGTGAATATTTTCCAAAACAAAATAGCAATAACATAACATTTTCCATGATGGAAATAAATAATTTTGTTACACTGAGATGAAAATGTCCTTTCATCAGACATTTATTATGGCAAATTAAAAGCAACCCACAGAGTAGGGAAGATATTCACAATATACAATACATGAAATTTCTATGTCCAGAATACATGAAGAGCTCTTAAAAATCAAGCAGAAATTGGTAATCAATATGGGGAAATGGGGAAATATGGGGGAAAATTTGTGAAGTTCTTTACAAAAGAGATTTTTAAGGGCCAATAAACACATTACATGGTGCTCAATTTTATTACCATGAGGGTGATATATATAAAAAACATAAATACTACCAACACATATCCATACATAAAATAACAAAGAAAATGTTTAGATTTCAAAATTATGTGGAGACAACAGCATTTACATATACTTCTGATAGGAGTGCAAAAGGAATAAAATAACTTTGGAAAACTAATTGGCAACTTCTATTATATTTAAATATAAGCATGTCCTGTACTCCATTAATTCCTTCTCTAGATGTATATCCCCAAATCATGATAGCATATCTTCACCAAAAGCATGTATGAAATTACTCATATCAGTGTTGTAAGAAGCCGAATCTTTTTACTACACAATGCACACACACTTTGTAGTATGTCTGCACAAGATTATCATATGCAACAGTGAATATGAATGGATTAAATGTATATTCAATAAAAAGAATGAATGAAGTAAGCTTATTTTCAACAAGAGTTCATATAAAGATAGAACACATTGATTCATATGAAGTAAAAATAAGGAAAGGAAAAAGAAGAAAGGAAGGAAAGAAGGAGGAAGGTAAACTGTGGTATTAGAAGTCAAAATAGTGGTTATATTTTGTGAGCTGTTACTAGCAGGGAGTATATAAAGGATTTTCAGGGCTCTGGTGACATTCTGTTTCTTGATCAGTTTCAGATTGCATGGATATGATTCAAGTCATGAAAATTCATTAAGCTAAATGCCTGTTTATGAGTACACTTTTATTTATGCACACATACTACAATCAAATTATGAAAAATTATTTTGTTCAGTAAATTCACTGCAGAATTTTGCTGATTGTCTTAAGAATACTCAATACAATAATAGAAACCCCGCCCACACAGCCAGCTTCTCCAAGTTCTCGGAACGGAACTGGCCCGCTAGTGAGAGCCTTTCTGACCAGAACAAGCTCCGAGTCCCGGAGCCAGTGCAGCGCAGCGTACTCCGGCATGCAAGCAGCTTCAGGGACCAGGATAGGGCAGCGAGAGACTTCCTCAAGTAGCCTGGACCCCTGCAGTGGGAGGTGCCTTTCAAGGCTAGCTTCTCAGACCAGACCACCCAGTGAGAGGTTTTCTACATAGAACCAGCCACAAGCCCCCAATCCAAAGGAGAGCTTCGATCCGCAAGCAGCCTCTGGGATCGGGGCAGGGCAGCCAGAGACCTCTTCAGGTGGCTCTGCCCACTCCGGCTGCAGGCTCTCTTCACGGGGCGATCCAAGATGGCGGCCTAGAGGGAGACTGCACCCCCAGTCGCTCCAGAACCCAGGAGTTAAGAAGGGGAGGCATTGAGAGACTCGGACTGAAATAGAGCCACACGTGAGTCTGCCCACTGGGTAAAGCTCAACCCGGGTGGCAGGCCCAGATAGAGGTGGCTTATCGGAGCCGGGCAGGGCAGCTAGAGTCTTCCACAGGCAGTCCTGCGCACTCCGGCAGTGGGCCCCGCCCACACAGCCAGCTTCTCCAGGTTCCCAGAGCGGGCCCGCTAGTGAGAGCCTTTCTGACCAGAACAAGCTCCAAGTCATGGAGCCAGCGCAGCACAGCGTACTCTGGCACACAAGCAGCTTCAGGGACCAGGATAGGGCAGCCAGAGACCTCCCCAAGTAGCCTGGACCCCTGCGGTGGGAGGTGCCTTTCAAGGCTAGCTTCTCAGACCAGACCACCCAGTGAGAGGTTTTCTACATAGAACCAGCCACAAGCCCCCAAACCAACGGAGAGCTTCGATCCGCAAGCAGCCTCTGGGATCGGGGCAGGGCAGCCAGAGACCTCTTCAGGCGGCTCTGCCCACTCCAGCCTCAGGTTCTCTTCACAGGGCGATCCAAGATGGCGGCCTAGAGGGTGACTGCACCCCCAGTTGCTCCAGAACCCAGGAGTTAAGAAGGGGAGGCATTGAGAGACTCGGACTGAAAAGAGCCACACGTGAGTCTGCCCACTGGGTAAAGCTCGGCCTGGGTGGCAGGCCCAGATAGAGGTGGCTTATCGGAGCCAGGCAGGGCAGCTAGAGTCTTCCCAAGGTAGCCTTCCACACTCTGGCAGTGGGCTCCTCCCACACGGCCAGCTGCACGGTGCAGACCCACAGTGAGAGCCTTTCCGCACAGAGCCAGTTCCAAACCGTGGAACCAGTATGGGGCTAGGGGCAGTTTTCTTCGGATGTGCTGCATTATCAGATTCCTCCAAGACATCAGGCTACTGAAGGCTGGGAGGTGATACACTGGAAATCTACCGGGACACTATAAGCCAATAGCGGAAAACTGCAATATCTCAGGGTCCCACTGACAGCTGACCAATACGAGAAAACAAGGGAAGAAAATGTCCGAAACAAACCTAGATACTACATCAATAAAACCCAATGACAGCACAGCAGAAGAAATGTCAGAAAGGGAGTTCAGAATGTAAATAATTAAAACAATCAGGGAAGCAAATGAGGAGATAAAAGAGCAAATGCAGGCATTGAAGGAGGAGATGAAAGAGCAAATGCAGGCATTAAATGATCGCACCAATCAACAGTTAAAAGAGCAAATACGGGAAACAAGAGATCATTTCAATAAAGAGTTAGAGATACTGAAAAAAAAAAAAACTGAAATACTTGAAATGAAGGAAACAATAAACCAAGTTAAAAACTCCATAGAAAGCATAACCAATAGGATAGAACACCTGGAAGACAGAACCTCAGACATTGAAGACAAATTATTTAATCTTGAAAGCAAAGTTGGCCAAACAGAAAAGATGGTAAGAAATCATGAACAGAATCTACAAGAATTATGGGATATCATGAAAAGGCCAAATTTAAGAATTATTGGGATTGAGGAAGGCTTAGAGAAACAAACCAAAGGAATGAACAATCTATTCAATGAAATAATAACAGAAAATTTCCCAAATCTGAAGAACGAAATGGAAAACCAAGTACAAGAGGCTTATAGAACTCCAAACATACAAAATTACAACAGACCCACACCAAGGCACATTATTATGAAAATACCTAACATACAAAATAAAGACAGAATTTTAAAGGCCGCGAGAGAAAAGAATCAAATTACATTCAGAGGGAAACCAATAAGAATATCAGCAGATTTTTCAATTCAGACCCTAAAAGCTAGAAGGGCCTGGAACAACATATACCAAGCCCTGAAAGAAAATGGATGCCAACCAAGAATCTTATACCCAGCAAAACTTACCTTCAAATTTGACGATGAAATAAGATCCTTCCATGATAAACAAAAGCTAAAGGAATTTACAAAAAGAAAGCCAGCATTACAGAACATTCTCAGCAAAATATTCCATGAGGAAGAGATGAAAAACAACGATGCAACTCAGCAACAGGAGGCGCTAGCCTAAAGGAATAGCCAAATAAAGGAGAAACCAAATCATGTCAAAAACAAATATGAGTCAATTGACTGGGAATACAAATCATATCACAATAATAACCCTGAATGTTAATGGCCTGAATTCATCAATCAAAAGACACAGACTGGCAGATTGGATTAAAAAGAAAAATCCAACAATATGCTGCCTGCAAGAGACTCATCTCATAGAAAGAGACACCCATAGACTAAAGGTGAAAGGATGGGGAAAAACATACCATGCACACGGACACAGCAAAAAAGCTGGAGTATCCATCCTCATCTCAGATAATGTGGACTTCAAACCAACACTAGTCAGAAGGGATAAAGAAGGACGTTACGTACTGCTTAAGGGAAGCATAAATCAGCAAGACATAACAATCAAAAATATCTATGCCCCGAACATTGGCTCAGCCACGTATGTCAAACAAATCCTTCTCAATTCCAGAAATCAAATAGACCACAACACAATAATACTAGGCGATTTTAACACACCTCTCTCACCACTGGATAGATCGTCCAAACAAAAATTGAAAAAAGAAACTATAGATCTCAACAACACAATCAACAATTTAGACTTAACCGACATATATAGAATATACCATCCAACAAAGAACGAATACACCTTCTTCTCAGCAGCACATGGATCCTTCTTTAAAATAGACCATATTTTATGCCACAAAGCTACTCTTAGCAAATACAAGAAGATAGAGAAACTACCTTGTACTCTATCAGATCATAATGGATTGAAATTAGAAATAAATGACAGAATAAAAAACAGAAACTTCTCCAATTCCTGGAGATTAAATAATACACTATTATATGATGAATGGATAACAGAAGACATCAGGAGGGAAATAAAAAAATTCTTAGAAGTAAACGAGAACAAAGACACATCATATCAAAATCTCTGGGACACTATGAAAGCAGTACTTAGAGGAAGATATATTTCATGGAGCGCATTCAAAAAAAAGAAGTAGAAATCAACAAATAAACGACTTAACACTACAGCTCAAAGCGCTAGAAAAAGAAGAGCAGACCAATACCAAAAGTAGTAGAAGACAGGAAATAGTTAAAATCAGAGCCGAAATCAACGAAATCGAAACAAAAGAAACAATCGGAAAAATTAACAAAATAAATAGTTGGTTCTTTGAAAAAATAAATAAAATTGATAAACCCTTAGCCACACTACCAAAGAGAAAGAGGGAGAAAACTCAAATTACTAAAATTCGGAATGAACAAGGAAACATCACAACAGACACGAGTGAAATACAAAACATAATTAGAAGCTATTTCGAAAATCTATACTCCAACAAAACAGAAAACCTTGAAGACATCAACAAATTTCTAGAGACATATGAATTACCTAAACTGAACGAGGAGGACATACACAACTTAAATAAACCAATTTCAAGCAATGAAATAGAAGAGGTCATCAAAAGCCTACCAACAAAGAAAAGTCCAGGACCAGATGGGTTCTCAGCCGAGTTCTACAAAACCTTTAAAGAAGGGCTCATTCCAATATTCCTCAAACTATTCCATGAAATAGAAGAGGAGGGAACCCTCCCAAACTCGTTTTATGAAGCCAATATTACCCTGATACCTAAACCAGACAGAGACACATCGAGGAAAGAAAATTTCAGACCAATATCCTTAATGAACATTGACACAAAAATTCTCAACAAAATTTTAGCAAATTGCATACAAAACATATTAAAAAGATAGTGCACCATGATCAAGTGGGTTTCATCCCAGGGATGCAAGGTTGGTTCAACATCAGGAAATCAATAAATGTCATTCACCATATCAACAGACTTAAAGTTAAGAATCACATGATTATTTCAATAGATGCAGAAAAAGCATTTGATAAAATACAGCATCCCTTCATGCTCAAAACACTAGAAAAAATTGGGGTAGTGGGAACATTCCTTAACATTATAAAGGCAATCTACGCTAAGCCCATGGCTAATATCATTCTAAACGGTGAAAAACTGAAAGCGTTCCCCCTAAAAACTGGAACAAGGCAGGGATGCCCTCTTTCACCGCTTCTATTCAACATCGTCCTTGAGACTCTAGCCAGAGCAATCAGACAAACCAAAGAAATTAAAGGGATACGAATAGGAAAAGAAGAACTCAAACTATCCCTGTTCGCTGATGACATGATTATATATTTAGAGGAACCTGGAAATTCCACCAGAAAACTTTTAGAACTCATAAGTGAATTCAGTAAAGTAGCAGGTTACAAGATCAATGCTCATAAATCCAATGCATTTTTATACATAAGTGATGAATCTTCAGAAAGAGAAATTAGGAAAACTACCCCATTCACAATAGCATTGAAAAAAATAAAATACTTGGGAATCAATCTCACAAAAGAGGTGAAAGACCTCTACAATGAGAACTACAGAACACTAAAGAAAGAAATTAAAGAACACCTTAGAAGATGGAAAGATCTCCCATGTTCCTGGATAGGCAGAATTATTATTGTCAAAATGGCTATACTACCTAAAGTGCTATACAGATTCAATGCAATTCCAATTAAAATCCCAATGATGTACCTTGCAGAAATAGAGCAAGCAATTATGAAATTCATCTGGAAGAATAAAAAACCTAGAATAGCTAAAGCAATCCTCAGTAGCAAGAGCGAAGCAGGGGGTATCGCAATACCAGATCTTCAACTCTACTACAAAGCAATAGTAACAAAAACGGCATGGTATTGGTACCAAAATAGACAGGTAGATCAATGGTACAGAATAGAGGACATGGACACAAACCCAAATAAATACAATTTTCTCATACTAGACAAAGGTTCCAAAAATATGCAATGGAGAAAAGATAGCCTCTTCAACAAATGGTGCTGGGAAAACTGGAAAACCATATGCAATAGAATGAAATTAAACCCCTACCTCTCACCCTACACAAAACTCAACTCAAAATGGATCAAGGACCTCGGAATCAGACCAGAGACCCTGCATCTTATAGAAGAAAAAGTAGGTCCAAATCTTCAACTTGTTGACTTAGGATCAGACTTCCTTAACAGGACTCCCATAGCACAAGAAATAAAAGCAAGAATCAACAACTGGGATAGATTCAAACTAAAAAGCTTTCTCTCAGCAAAGGAAACTATCAGAAATGTGAAGAGAGAGCCTACAGAGTGGGAGAATATCTTTGCCAACCATACCTCAGATAGAGCGCTAATTTCCAGAATCTATAAAGAACTCAAAAAACTCTACACGAAGAATACAAATAATCCAATCAACAAATGGGCTAAGGAAATGAACAGACACTTCACAGAAGATGTACAAGTAATCAACAGATATATGAGAAAATGTTCAACATCCCTAGTAAGAAGGGAAATGCAAATCAAAACTACCCTAAGATTTCATCTCACCCCAATTAGAATGGCGATTATCAAGAATACAAGCAACAACAGGTGTTGGCGAGGATGTGGTGAAAAAGAAACACTGATACATTGCTGTTGGGGTTGCAAATTAGTGCAGCCACTCTGGAAAGCATTGTGGAGATTCCTCAGAAAGCTTGGAATGGAAACACCATTTGACCCAGCTATCCCACTCCTTGGCCTATACCCAAAGGACTTAAAATCAGCATACTACAGAGATACAGCCACATCAATGTTCATTGCTGCTCAATTCACCATAGCCAGATTGTGGAACCAACCTAGATGTCCTTCAGTTGATGAATGGATAAAGAAACTGTGGTATGTATATATATATATATATATATATATATATATATATATATATATATATAATGGAATATTACTCCGCAATGAAGAATGATAAAATTATGGCATTTGTAGGCAAATGGACGAAATTGGAGAATATCATGCTAAGTGAGATAAGCCAATCTCAAAAAACTAAAGGATGAATGATCTCGCTGATAAGTGGAAGAGGACATATAATGGAGGGTGGGAGGGATTAGCATTAGGTTTAGGGTTAGGTTTAGGGTTAGGGATAAGGAGAGCGGTAAGAATGAAGGAAAGGACTGTATAGAGGGAAAAGAGGGGTGGGAGGGGTGGGGGGGAAGGAAAAAAAAATAAACATCATTGCCCTATGTAAATGTGTGATTACACAAATGGTATGCCTTGACTCTATGTACAAATAGAGAAACAACATGTATCCCATTTGTATACAAAAAAAAAATAATAGAAACCAACTTTTTTTAAAATTTACAATTTCAAGAAAGATTCAACTTTACTGATTACTGCCAAACTTTTCTCTACCAGCTTTAGATACCATTTGATGTGATTAAACAGAAAAAAAAATATGTCATTAAGACAATGATGTTATAGCTTGTGATAATAATGACTTTGAGCAGTAGATTTAGTAGAGATGATGAAGTTTAAGTGACAAGCCATTAGGTCATGATATTTATCATGATGATAGTATGTCTCTCATGAAGAGAATGAGAATGTCCCAGGTGCAACCATGTGCCTTCAAGAACCCAAGTGCATAGTTACCCCCAAATTTTACCTGCTACTTTCCATAAAGGCTAGTTTGAACTTACTGTATTTAAACACAATCATTATATGTATTTTAAGTAGATTGTTCTGATCACAAAAAATATTGATTAATGTTAGAATAGTTAAAATATTCAAGGTATAAGAGTACTACTGCATAGCTCATTATTATTTGAGGAAAAATTCTTAGTTTAAAGGAAAAGATTTTTTAAAATCTCTTATCTCTTTCCCCTTTAAAAAAGACAAACAAGAATGAAAATGTAAGAATCAGCATTTATTTATATATTTCTAGTTATAGAGACAAAAGTAGTTGTTAGAAAATAAAAATGATAATGCGGTCACTGATTTTCATTCAACCACTTTGTCTCATTTAAAAGATAAATAGGTTCTAGCAATACCTGTAATCCAACCTTCTTTGATTGACTCTTAAACACCACCCACTTCCCAGACTCTAGTAATCACTATTCTACATTCAGGTCAATATTTTAGCATGCACATATGAGAGGGAACATGTAGTATTTGGATTATTTTACCCAACATGATGTTCTCCAGTTCTATCCCTTTTGCAGCAAATGATAGGCAGTAGGATGACTTAGTTATGAATAAATTGTGATGCATTTGTGAAGACGTAGAAATGAAGAGCTCAAAGACTTCAAACATAAAGACAAGAAAAGGAAAGGAAAAGTCTACTTACTCTATTTTGATCACTGTACACTGTATGCATGTCTTGAAATATCACACTGCACTCCTTTGGTATGTACAATGAATACATGTTAGGAAAAATTAAATAAAAATAGAGTGACATATCTTAAATAATTAGTTTTAATTTAATTTTTAATCTTTAAAAGGATAGTAATAAGCAAAAATAATTAAAAGTAAATTTAGTTGTAATGTTTTATTCTACAAACTTATGACTCATATTTTATTATTCTGGTATTTAATTGCTCAGTGATATAAAGATTAAAAAAATAATATGATGTTATTATAATAGTATGATATAGAAGGTACATATTTTGTATGAAATAAATAATTTAAGTCTGGCTTATGATTGTTGTGAACAGAGTCAAGATAAAAGTCACTTATAAATAAATCCTATACCATGGTGATGAACAGCTTTTCATAGTTGCTTCTCAAGTAAAATAAAAAAAAGAATTGTTTTTTATTTCTCCCTCCAAATCATCTCAAAATTGTCTATTCCTTTTAGTATTTCATTGTACAATATATTTTATTTGGTTTTCCACTTTCAAGTGTACTACTAAAATTTAAATTGCTAAAATAGCCAGCACATTTAAACACATCCAGTCAGTTGTAGAACTGATACAGAATATGGATCAGGTATTCTCTCTCTAAAGTGCTTTCCATTGGAATGTTCTGCCTCCGTTAGGAGAAACAACAGGAGACCTGAAAGACAAATGTTGACACTCTAATCACATGCCTTCCACAGGTAAGAATTTTCTATTAGTGTCCAATCTTATCTCAACCAACCATTAAACACATTCAATTCCAACAACACCCCCTACTGTTACAGACTGTATTGTTGGCTGGAAAATTGTTCCATTTATTATAAAAACTGCTCTAAGTTTTTACCGAAGTTTCAATTTGCCACAAAACTTACAATGTAAGTTTATCAGTAAGTCGAAGTATACCGGGAACAAAATTTTCAACTTTATTTCTTTGTGAAAAGTCTCAAGCTATCAGCTATATTCAAAACAATCACAAACAAGAATTAAAACAGACGTCATCAAAGTCAGCAAAATTCTGAATAGAGTAGATAGGAAAAGAGGAACGTTACCTTGACTCATGGAGAGAGATTGGTTGGGAAAACAAACACACATACACACAAACATAAAAAACCATCTAATAACTGTAAGATTGAACACATTTTCAAGAGGAGGAATGATGGCAAAGTTTTCATTTTAACCAGATAATTATACACCACATTTCATAAGATATTAAAAATAAAGCTTAAAAATGTAGAAAAATTTGGCAAACATGATGTAGGAAATTAGAAAAACAGGACAAAAAACCAAACAAGTCAATAAATAGGCAACAGAATATGAAGAATATCCATTAATACCCTTGTGTGCATTGATTGATTAACAATTTATTTTCATGGAAAGGCAGGGAAGAACTTGTGTGTAAACTCTGAATTCTGAATTCTGGGATGAATTTTCACTGAACTACAAATGATTTTATACCCCCAAAGTAAAATATTTTATTAGGTGAGCCTTAGTTTTATTTTAACCTCAAAATATAATCTAAAGTAAATTTACATATAATTTAGTCATCTCTTAAATCTCTAAGTTAAAACTTTGCACAGGTGTCTTGTAATTTCTGAATGGCAAGTATATGACTTTTACAGGATACAAGCTATTTCTTTATGGTTTCTCAAAGTTGGTGGTGAGTCTAGATGCTATCTCATTTTTATTTTAAGAAATGTAGGAACCGTTGTTCTTTTCCTTCATTTTACAGAAAGTGATAAATTCAGAGTCACCTAATACATGTTTATTTTCAATGTTTATCTCAGAATTTGATATTTGTCGTGTTGTTCTCACTGAAGATTGTGTGCGTACACATGTATCAGTTATTCACAGAAAACTTAGTAGTGTATTCTTAAATATTAATGGCCTTGCTGTGTACCCAGATGACCTGCAGGCAGCCAGGCTTAATGGCAGTGGAGCTGACTGTAAAAAGTCCTGTGATCCCTGCAGATGAGAGAACATAAAGGAGGACGTTCCTCATTCACGTTCAAATTTATCACGGAGGCTGCCATGAGATGACTTTTTGTCAGGTTTGCTGTCTGATGAGGTCTAAAGCTTTCTCCTTTCATAGCCTAAGGCACACTGGCAGTCTTAAACTGCACAATGCAGCACAAATCAGCTCTTTAGAATAGGGCAGCCACAATTCTTGTCTCAGTCACCTTGTTTCAGTGACTTCCTATGGGACAAGAAACTTAGAGGTTAACCACTTGGCAAAAGTTGCTTTCAGGGTCTATGTACACAACAAACTGTCTGCATTTAAAAAGAGTCTGTCATTTCTTCACCAGCTGAATGTATCAGCATTGGTTGCCACTGGTTTCTAAGAGCTATTGCATGGAAGTCATATTTATACTACTACTTGATATGGTGACTTTTATTCACCAAAGTGATGGCTACCAGGTGATGAGAGATATTTAATGAATACATGAAGGGAAAAAATACAGCTTTTAGAAAAGTTACACAGATGAATTTTGGGACTATCTGATTTCTTTAATATTACCATGATTTTTCCAAGATTTTATTAGGGAATCTTCAATCACCCTAGATTACTTAAATTAAGATAACTTCCCCCCACTCCTCCATTTTTTCTGTAGCGTTTACAACGTCTATGAAAAAAGAGATTAAGTTTTTAGTTTTTATATCCGATATAAAGAAAATGTTACTGCATGGTACATATTATTTCCAGAATACTGAGCAAATTGAATGCTAAATGATGTTTCTCAGAATATTGCAAAGCTATTTTAATTAAAATTAAGAGATGTAGCAAGAAAATTATTACAATTCATTCTTCTTTCCGTGTACAGATAATAAGGCTATTAAAACAAGTAAGGGAAAATGAGGCAAGGCAAAAATAGCTTCAAAACTGTTTTAGATGGAGACTCATTTAGGGGTCCACTCCACCACTCCACCACACTTAGTGAAGAGGTCATTGTTAGAATGAGAACTGTGCTAACGAGGAAAAAGTAAGTGATTAATACTTTACTTTTTTTTTTATTTAGCTTTTAATTTTTTACAGACTGCATTTTGATTCATTGTGCACAAAAGGGGTATATCATTTCATTTATATGGTTGTACATGATGTAGATTCATACCATTCGTGTAATCATACATGTGCATAGGGTAAGGATGTCTGTCTCATTACACTATTTTTCATAGCCCCTTCCTCTCATTTCCTTCTACATATTCTAAAGTTCCCCCATTCTTCTCTCACTCCCCACCTCCTCACCCCCATTATATATCATTCTCCACTTATCAGGGAAAACATTCAGCCTTTGGTTTTTTGGGCTTGGCTTATTTCACTTAGCATGATATTCTCCAATTCTATCCATTTATTTGCAAATGCCATAATATTATTCTTCTTTATGGCTGAATAGTATTCCATTGTGTATATATACCACAGTTTCTTTATCCATTCATCTGTTGAAGGGCATCTAGGTTGGTTCCACAATCCAGCTATTGTGAACTGAGCTGCTATAAATATTGATGTGGCTGTTACTGTAGTTTGCTGATTTTAAGTCCTTTGGATATAAACAGAGGAGTGGGATAACTGGGTCAAGAGGTGAGTCCATTCCAAGTTTTCTGAGGTTCTCCACACTGCTTTCCAGAGTGGCTGCAATTTGCAACTCCACCAGCAACCTAAAAGTGTACCTTTTTCCACACATCCACGCCAACATCTATTATTATTTGTGTTCTTGATAATAGCCATTCTAATTGGAGTAAGATGAAATCTTAGAGTTGTTTTAATTTGCATTTCTCTAATTACTAGAGATGTTGAACACTTTTTCATATATTTATTAATCTTCTGTAAAGTGTCTGTCCAGGTCCTTGGCCCATTTATTGATTGGGTTCTTTGTAATTTTTGGTGTAAAGTTTTGTAAGTTCTTTATAAATTTTGGAGAAAAGTGCTCTATCTGAAATGCATGTGGAAAAGATTTTCTCCCACTCTGTAGGCTCTCTCTTCACATTCTTGATTGTATCCTTTGCTGAGAAAAGGCTTTATAGTTTGAGTCCATCCCATTTATTGATTCTTGCTTTGATTTCCTGTGCTTTGGGAGTCTTGTTAAGGAAGTCTGATCCTAAGTCAACATGATGAAGATTCGGGCCTACTTTGTCTTCTATTAGGTGCAGGGTCTCTGGTCGAATTCCTATGTCTTTGATCCATTTTGAGTTGAGTTACTACTTTACTTTTGAAAAAAATATTTTAAAATTTTGGCAAGACATGAAATTTTCACAGTTATGTCTGAATATGAACCAAGTAATCATGATTTAGGTTAAGCCTGAGTGCTCAGCATTGCTTTAAAATACTACTCTTAAAATGATTTCCATCTACACTGATCCCTTTGACAGTTACTATGGATAATTTCTTTAAAGCAGAGTCTAAAATAATCATTGCTGTAAATACAAAAAGTGATGTGGAGATTTTGTAGTCTGTTTCTATAGAGTGAAATTATGTCCTAGATATCAATAGCCAACTGATATGACAATTTACAAAAGACTAAACTTTTTACTGAAAATATTTCTTGTGTTGATTTGATCTGGCCAAATAGGCTTTAAAAGTACACAAAATTTTTCCATGTTCACTATTCACATTTACAATTTAAATAATATTTACTTAGATTAGATTTTTATTATACAAATGGTGCAAAGTATGGAATTAATTGCTATCCAATATGTTTGCGGGGTGAGCTTGTTGGATAATTTCATATCTTAAGCCAACCCTTTACCAGTGGTATTTAGTAAGTGCTTCCTGAGAAATAACATAACCAGTAGAAGGAAGGAAGTGTTTTGTAAAAACATTGGTGACATGCTGAATGAGTAAAAATTAATTTATGAACAAATATTTTGTTCCAAAGTTGACTGAACAAATGACAGGGAAGCTTTTAATAATATGCATGCACAATAAGTATAATAACTAATTAAAGATCTTTGGGCAAATATTAAATTTAATAATCCCTTTACCTAATTTAATTTCAATTTAGTACCTTTCAGTCTATTAACCTACGTGTTTACAGGATTGTATTTATAATGGATACAATTGATAGCACTGCCATTTTTAGTGTATTATTATAATGCACTTATTTTCTCATCTGTATGCTACAACATTAGTTTTACATTTTAATGGAAGAATACTTAAACATTTGAGTATATAAAGATGTCTGTGTATTATATTTATATGGGTTTATATATACACATATCTATATCTATGTAATTTTTTTAGTGATTTAGGAACCTAGTGTCTAAGACCATAGTACATGAATAAGGTCTTCATTTGATTTTAATTTATAATTTATAATAATTATTTGGGGTATCTATCATTTATTATTTATTTTATAATGGATACCTTGCATCTAAGACCATAGTACATGAATAAGGTCTTCATTTGATTTTAATTTATAATTTATAATAATTATTTGGGGTATCTATCATTTATTATTTATTTTATAATAGATACTTGCTGAGTTATTTGATCCCTGTTAGTTCCTAATTTTTAAAAATACCTTTGCATATTAATTTTCTTCATTATTTTCTAATTACATGAATTAAACTTTCCAAAAGGAAATTGCACAATTGGTGTGATATTTTGTTGCCTTACTGTAGTCCCTGAGTGAGATTCTCAGTTGAGTTACTAGAATAGCTTCGATATTTCAGGCTAAAGAGTTGGCCCTTCTTTCAGGACAGCAGTTGCCAGAAAAACATCTAGGGAATCCTTCATTCTTATTTCATATTATTTTTAACTCTTCTTAACATATCTGTGCATCTATTCTCTCAGGTACTGTAGAAATAATTATTTAAAATCAAGTGAATATATGTTAAATTTTACTACAGAAAATGTGTAGATGAAACAATGGAGGTTAATAATCTATAAATTACTAACCTAACCTGGGGCATCAGTCACATTCCTAATGTCAGGGGTTTAATACAGAGTACAAAAGACTTGCTTTCCTGTTGGACTTCTACAGGAGTGAAGTTTGGAGGAATGGTCTCCAAGGATCTCAGCCTGCATCTCTAGAGAAGTTCATCTTCAGAATCTCTCACCAAAGACACTGAACCTCAGGGAAGGGCACATCCTCCAGCTACCTTAGATTGCAATAAAAAGTGATAGTTCTCAAAGGTTAACTGACAGAATATTCCTTACCTCATATTAGCTCACCAACCTGCAACTATATTTGAAAAATTACAATTATGCCTGGTCTCCCACCTTCCACTTTTGAAAGCACCTCTTGAAATCTAAAAATTAAAGCTGTTAGTGTCTCTTGTGAAAGGAAGAAGAAACTTTAGAAGGAATATTTTGGAGTATTTAAAGTATTTGTCATTTCTTATAACTATCTTATAAGTAAAAAAGTGATTATTCCTATTTTACAGATTAGGAATTTCAGGCATAAAATAGTTCCAAAAAAGTTTTACTCCATATTCTATGCTCTTAACCCCCTTGTAATGTTGACCATTTACATAGTACATGTATGTGTTTACTGTTATAATTTCAATCAAACTATACCTGAACACAAAAGCACACCCAATTCTCTGTTTTTCTGAGGTAGGAATTCATTTTATTTTATGGGGTCAATCTGCCACATGACAGTAGATTTGTACTATTAGAAATAATGCTCCTCAGTCTTTGACCTACTATACTAAAACTAAGTTTAAAAGATTCTCTGCTTTTATGCTGCTTGGTAGTTCAGAAAAGCTCATTTTCTATGACAGTAAATGTTAGTTTTATTCACACATAAAGATTTGTTCTGGAGTATTCTGATATATATGTCATATAATTCCTTTATACATTAATCTAAGTGATAAATTTATAATTCTATTAAAAGATAATTATCAGTTTGACACAGAGACATGTTCTAAAGGCAACAGAAGAAAGAAATGTTCCAGGGGACAAGGTTTTCTAACAAATTCTTCCTGATAGAAATAAAATTGTGACATACTTCTAAAGATATTGATATTAAGGTCAACCAAGTTAAACTTTAGCTTAAATTATTAGGATATTTGGATAATAGCATGACATTTAAATCATTTTAACCTTTCATATTCTCTACAAAGATTTTAATAGTACATTTTGTTGCCAAAATGTCTTCTATCCTCAAGAGGTTTGACCAGTCAGTTTATAAAAGCAATTTGAAAATCATGCCACTGATTAACTAAGGTTCCCGGAAATTCAAAATATGTTATGAATCAGCTGACTTGTCAATTTCAAATGGTTACTTTCAGAATGAGATCATAGGGTTATTCTATTGTGAAGACAGAGATAAAGAAGGAATTTGCAGTTATATTTAAATTGTATCAATTATTTCAATTATACTTGTCATTTACATTGATAAAATATGAAGGTTTGAAAATATCCATGTTCATTTTTCATTTGTTTGTGTCCCACATACACTGTAAATATCAATATAGTATATTTTAATGTCTGTCATCATACTAAGTTGCAGAGATATTTGAAAATGATTTTGGATCAAGTCATCTGTCTAGTTTGATTAGATGAAAAAATTGTGAATATCTAAAATTATATTACTTTGTAGTTCAGGATTTCACAGTATTTAAATATGATCAATCAGTTTATTACGAAACTTTTGGAAAATACATGTCCATACCCTCAATCATAGACAAAAGGGAGCCTCAGGGTTTAGGACACATAAGAAACACTCTCCCTATTGTTTTCTCTCTTCTGATCCTTTGTAAATCCTATGATAACATGGCAAAAATGCAAAGAAAGTTTTTTGGAAAAATGATTCTAAAACAAAGTTGCCTGGGTTGTATACCATGGGACACTAGTGTACATAGTGACATTAATGATTATTCCTGGAGTTGGGCGTGGTGTGGCACAATTGTAATCCTAGCAGCTCAGGAGGCCAAGGCAGGAAGATTCAGAGTTCAAATCCAGCCTCAGCAAACTTGAGGTGCTAACTCACTCAGAGAGACCTGTCTAATAGATAAAATACAAAAAACTCTGGGGATGTGACTCAGTGGTTGAGAGAACCTGAGTTCAATCCCTGGTGTGAAAAATAAAAATGAAAATAATTATTCCTAGGAAAAAAACCCTGGGGCCAAATATTTTGAGTAATTTTTTATGTTAACCCCAACTTGGAAATTTACAACTCATATTACCTACCAAATATTCTGAGAAATCTTAATTTAGAAAGTGTTTACAGTTCATATAACCTATGCATCCCCAAAATGATTAGCAAGGCCTCTTATTTTACCACATATTTTATCCAACTAATAATATTTTCTTGAATAGTCTCATTAAGACTTGTTTAGCCAAATAGCCCCCGACCAGATGCACAGAATGGGCTGATTAGAATATAGGAGATTAACTTTGTCACTAAATACTTAGAAATAGTGGCTTATCGGTTTACATGAACAAGTTACTAGGTTTGTGTTGCAAGGAGGAGAGAAGAAAAGACAAGAAGGAGACAAAGAGAGTGGGACACATGCAGGACTGTAAGAAACACATAGTTTTGTACATAGTCTTTCATGATAAAAATTGGAATGGCTGTTTGATGCCAAAGAAATGTATTGAATAATATTTAAAACTTTTGTGACTTGATCGGAGTGACATGCCTGAATGGCACTCTGGATACTGTGGGGGAAAGTCAGAGGAAGAGGAATTAATCTAGTGGAAAGAACGGTCAGAAGCCTTTTGTTAATTAAATTATTTATTTCTTTATTTAGGTACTGGGGATTGAGCCCAGTGACACTCTACCTCTAAGCTACACCCCTTCTCAGCACTTTTTATTTTTACTTTGAGACAAGGCCTAGCTAAATTTCTATAACTGGCCTTGAATGTAGAATTCTCCTGCCTCAGCCACCCAAGTCACTGGGATCAACGTTAGTGTATACCCATGCAGGCTTAAAAAGTTTTTATATTGTTCAATTAAACAATACCAATAATTTTCACTAGTGTGTTAGCAAACTGTATAGTTCTGAGAAGTATTGTGAAGACAAAAACAGTGATGTATAATGATGAATTGAATGTGAGAAATGCAGAATTTTTAAAAAAATTTCAAGATTGATTCTCATTTTTCTGCCATAAAACCAAGGTAATTTTGATGCCATTTTTAGATGAAGTAAAGACTAGGAAAAAGATTATGATTTGATCTGAGATGGTTAGTAAACCTTCCTCACATTTATTTCCCCTCATTTCTTATGTTTCTTATAAAATGAGGTTAGTCTGAAATAGCCTGAAATCTTACATCAGATTTCTTCTCTCTCTTTAATGACATGAGACTTAGTAAAAGTATCACAAAGTTTATTAGAAGGGAAATGAGAAGGGGCAAATGACACAACGCAGAGAGTGGGATCTTTCAGAGAGAAGAGTGACTTTAGATTTCTATTATTCAGGTATTGCATGTTAAAAAACTGTTGGATATCAAAACATTGATATTTCCTCTTCCTACCTTCCACTACAAAAGACATTTTGTTGTGGAAAGTGCCACAAATTGAGTCTGCATGGTTTAAGTATAAAGTGTTTTGACCCCACAATTAGCGTTCTTTGCTACTATAGTGGATCGTCTTATCTGTCAATTCATATTCATTGCTATAGGATTGTTCTATATATTACATCAAGTTGGTCTGGGTCTAATTCATGGAGACTGTTCTATAGAAGTTCTTATGATGGAACAATTTATGGACAGAACAGATGTGTGAAGAAGAGCTCAGTAAAGGATTATCCAAGTGGAGAACAGGCTGGAGAGTTTAGGGTTAATGTCAAGAAAAAGGATATTAGCTCGAAGAAATTCTGACAAAAAGTACTTGAGGGGAAATGTGTCATGCACTGGAAGTATTCTCAGACTAGGCAAAAGCAGGATGCATGAAACAGAATTTTGAATCTGTCGAGTATTGAAGTGAAAATTGAGTAGTGGTCAGATTAGTAAAGTGCTACAAAATGAAAGTTACAAGACTCATGACAGCATACCTGAGAGTTTATTTTGACATGTCTCTGGAGTCACGGAAAAAAAAAAAAGTTACACAATTTTAGGGAAGTAATTCTTCTGAATGGTTTTCTGCTATTCAAAATATGATTTGGGGGAAATTTGGAGTTGAGCATAATTAGGGAGAATATGTTTAATCACTTAAGATATCTAGAAATATAATTGAGGAAGTGTGACTCTGATTTTATTGTCTTCAATTAAAAAATGGCTTGAAATCTAAATTGTCAATTTCAGAAAAGTCAGTAAAAATTCAGATATAACATAAAATGCATCTACAGATGTATTTCAGTACCTACAATGCATTTCAGTTTCATACGGAACCATTACAATGCATCTACAGATGAGGAAACCAATTTTTCTTCCTTAAATAGGTACACCATGATCCAGTGAGTTATTAAAAAGAAATATAGGAAATGGAAATATTTTTCTGACACAATGTAGATAAAGATGCTAGGATTAAACTAAATTATTATATATTAAAAGGTTATACAAGTAGTAACAGATGTTCTTCTAAAACATCAGCATTTTGTAGGTTTAAAAGCATGGACTTCGGATATTTAGAGAATCAGGATAGAATGTTGATTCCACCACTCAGAAGACATGATATTGCATGAGATATCCAGTCATTGTGTTCTCTAATTTCCCCATCTGTAAAAAAAGAAATCATTGTACCTTCCTCATGAACTCCCTTGAGATTAAATTAGGAAGAATCTGATCAATATTACTATTCATCAAATAACCATTCTTTCACCTTTTTCCAGTATCCAGGCTGAATTTCTCAGTACATTTTTCTTTCCATTTTTAAGATGTGGTGATGAACACAACAGGCAAACTAGAATAAAGAAAATGTCAATCTTCTATGAAAATGATGTTAGCAGTATAGTATTTTAAATTCTCTGATTTTAAAAGCAAAACAGAAAATACTTGGCATATTTACAGTTGAGATAGGGAGTGAATTTCAGCATAAAACACATTATGAGGCTCAGGTAATTTTACACTGATTATTATAACTAAGTGAGAAGAATGTGTGATTTATTATACCTGTCTCCTTAAGTAAGATAAAATGTTTGGATATAAAGTAATTTTAATCTTCAAGCCTAGGACTGAGTTTAGAGGAAAATAGCCAATTAGAGATAAGCCTCTTATGATGATGTAATGAGCTGAGGGGAAAAAAAATCAGTTAACAGAACTTTTCTTAACTCTGTTAGAGAAGCACATGTGAATTTACAAAGTGGGCCGGGGTAAACATTATAAAAGGTCTTAACTGTTGCCAATGACTGTACTGAACAGCAAATCTTTCTATTGAGATCAAATGCTTTTCCTTTGAGTCTTCTTGGAGGAAAAAATAAAAATGAGCATACAGCTATGATGTAGCATAAGGACTTTCGCATCCATAATAGTCCAATTCAGCCTAAAGGAGAGAATTACTAGTCTATAAAACCTATTTGAATGAAACCATGGGTGAAGGGAAAATATAGGAAAATAATCAATACCACTAACTTCTCTTTTCACCCTAATATGCATGAAATTCTACTTCTTTATGTTTAACTCTCCATTGTAAAGACTGATCTTAATTGAAATATGATTTTGGCCTGAGGAAAGTTTTACACGTTGCATGCTAGTCTGAAAAGCTAGTCATGGAGAGAAACTTTTCAAATGAGACAATCACATTCATTTTTTATGATATAACAAATATAATAGATTTAGGAAAGTGCCTACTATTTCCTAGGTAATGTGCTAGATGCTAAAGATACATTAATGAAAAAGTCAATTCATAGTTCTAGCCAAAAGGATTTTTGAAAGTAATATAGAAAAATGTAACAATATAGAAATTATTACCAAAGGACAAGGTACCAGGGAATGTGACCCAAACTATTATGGGGCTTCCATGTATAAGTGACTTGAGGAAAGGCAGAGCAAGTTTCTTAGTGGCATCTATTTATTTTTGCAAGGATAGGTTAACTTATTCTGTGGAAAGAACAAAGTAATTGAATAGCTCATATTTTGAATTAATTTTCCACCAAACTACCAGATGCAGAACTTGCTGAAAGGGAGACTCTTAGCTTAACACAAGAGGTATTATACATTTCCTCCCACACGTAGTGTAGAGAAAGATAGAAGATGAACACGAAGACATTATAATTTGTGCAGTGAAATTTGAAGACAAACTATCCTCCGTTTGTAAACCTTCATAGTAAAAGAAAGGTAAAATTATTCATGAGCTCCTCTGCCCCTAGAGGAAGATTTCTTATAAATCAGTGTTGTTCTTCACATGGAGAAGCTGTAATCTCCTTCCCCATCTGATTTTCTGATGAATCGATAGGAGGAATTTTTATCCTGTGCCAATATTATTGTACTAAGAAAAGAGGAACAAAGATGAATGTTCTGGAGTTAAAAAGCAAGAGCCACTAAAGACTCATCTCTGGTTCTCTCATGTGCCTACTTGTCTTATTGGATCTCCCAAGAGTGCAAGAACCTGACTGTTTTCACCCAGTCAATTTCTCAGACTTGGGTTTAAAGAGAGTAATACTAAAGGAGAAAGAAATGTCTTCCCCATGACAAAGAGCAGGCGTACTTATTAATGCTAGCCCTACTATGTTAAGAGATGAAGAAAAGGAACACTACTACCAACTGCAGCTGTCCTGACAAACAGATACGGCTAAAAACGGTATCAAAGTGGGAAGCAGGGAAGAAATACCCTACCATCACTTTCCTCATTTCCAGTGTCTTCTGCTTGCTAAACCCCAGCAGAAAACCAACTGAATGAGAACGCACAGGTTAGCTCATTTGGTTCAATCATTAGCAGAACAAAATGGGCCAGATAAGGGCAGAAGGATGGAGTAGAAAACCCGTGCTCAGTGCAAGACTTGGCACATAACAGATACTGAATAATATCTAAGGAGTAAATAAATGAATGCCAATATGTAGTATAAAATTAACCATATGATTTTAAAATTCAGGAGTGCAGAAGAAGAGTGAGGTAATTTACATTGTGATGTAGATAAACACGTAGTGTCTCCGAGAACAGGAGAAGATGGTGGTCACAGGCAAAATTATTGGTCAGCTTCCAGACAGCACTAGGCTTAGAAATATTACATTTCTCCCTACATTTGAGAACCATGAGAAATATACTTGTAGAAATCAAAAAAGTTTAATATTAGACCATTCAACTGATCTCCATTCAAAGCTGTGAAATGCCTTGTGGTTTAGTAGCAGGGATTTTTAGTCAGTGACCTCTGCTTTAGACTTTATCATCAGAATGACTCTGAAAAGTGGGCATAAATAGTAGCTATTTTGAAGATTTATGACATAATTAAGACTTTATTACTCCAGAGCTAAAACATGGGGGGAATGATTGCCCCCTGTAAAGGCAAAGAGAGAGCAATTCCATGGCAGCTACCATGTGCTGGATGCAAGGGCACACATACTTCCTCGTTTAACCCAATCAACTACATTGTATGTTACCACCTGTGCCCAACTCAAGATGCTGAGGTTCAGTGAGGTGAGCCCATCTGGTAAAAGGTGGGACTATTTGAACAATTTTTAATGTAACAGAAAATATTATTGTTATGACACTCTGGAAGATTAAAAGCCATTTTGAAATATGGTAATTGACACAGGTTGAACAAAATCCCAGAAAGACAGAGCCTAATCCCCAAAACCTGTGATCCCCAAAACATGTTATACTGTAGATATAATTAAGGGATCAACTTTAAAGACAGTATCCTACTATATCTGGGTCGGTCCAATCTAACTTACTGAACTCTTAAAAATGTAGATGTGTCTCCAGTTTGAGTGAGAGACACGAAGCATAAAATGTTATAGAGATTAAAAGGATGAGACACTTAGTGCATCTTTGTTGCCTTTTTGGCCTATGGGTTCACATGCAAGGGCTGGAGAGAAGTCATTGGGAGTTAATGGAAGGTATGGGACTGATCTCTGGCAGCCTACAGGAGCTTCCTTTAAATTATATTAATGGGGCTGGGGATATAGCTCAGTTGGTGAAGTTTTTGCCTCACAAGCACAAGGCCATGGGTTCAATCCCCACAACTGCAAAAAAAAAAAAAAAAAAAAAAAAAAGTTATATTAATGCTTTTAATAATAAGGGTGTAATCATTTACCTATGTATTTTTCATACATGGATCACCTGTTCACAACCCTGGAATTCCTTCTCCAGTACAAATGCTAAAGAGACAAACTACTGAGGCATAAGCAAACCAATATTTTTATTGGGGCTTTTGTCATGAGACATAACAGTTGTACTATATTTCTGACCTATCGTAAACACAGAAATGATTAAAGCTGTTTTGCTCAGACATTGTGTGATCCTGTTTGAAAAATTTTCTGGGATTCTATCCAATCAATGCCTGTCATAAAAGACCTACAACTATTTCAAATAATTGAGCAAATAAAAATGGTGGAGTGAGGGTTATAGAAGAGTATTTTATTGACTATTATGCTAAATTGTTAATATATTTCATATTTAACCTTGAAAGTCACCATGGAAGTAACTATCAGTATCACCACTTAACAGGTGAGCAATCTGTGGCTAATATCAATCACATCCCATGACCAGGTTAATAGCTATGCCACATCTAAATTCCAAAGCATGTGCCTTTTATACTGTCTTGTGTACAACACAGTAGCTACAATCTTATGACTAGAATTTGTGCCTAATACAAGACACATCTGAAATCAACTCAGTTTTATTTAACAATGACAAGAGATTATTTATGATTAAACTCTAGAGTGGTTGAAGCTTCTTGGTTGGTTTAAAGTACAATATTCCAAACTTCAATAATACCTTTTCAATGTAAGAACACAAAAAAACACCAATAAAGAAAGAAAAAACAATAAGAAAGAAGAAAGAATTCAACAGGGCCATTTCCTTAATATAACATGCAAGGAAGAGACTTAGTAATTAACTGTTCTTGCAGATTCTAGCTTATGCAGATGTAAGTTATCTAATCACTACTTTATTAGCTTGCATAGATTGGATACTTTCTAATGGCATCTGTACATTTTGTGCTTCACTGATGTTATAGGACTCTCATCACTATGGTCTGGATAAGAAAACTCTGTTGCTTTGTGTTTCGATGATAGGAGAAAATTACATACTAAATGTTTAACAGAAGAGCACTCTTTGAGTTTAACATTAGAAGTACAAGTGGTTAGTGAAGTGTGAGGTTAGATCTCTTATTCACTGTGTTCGTCTTCATGCCAGGAAAGGGAAAAAAGCCAAAATAACAAGCCTACATGGATTTTCCAGTGATATGAATCAATTAAAATTCAGGAGGAGAGAAAACAAAAGTCCAGAGCAATTTATTAATTTGTTTACAGCTGTTTGAATATGTAATATGAAAGAATAGTTTGGGGAATAGCTGTAGATTGGGGGATATATTGATTTTGATGATATTGCTCACAGAAATAGACAAGTGCTTTTGATGTATAAACTGCTACAGTGTAACTTGTTTAGTCTATTGATTCATGGGCTTTGATGGAGTTGTGTATGCCTGCTGTTCTGGGACTCATTGAAAAATGAGATGCCATTTCAATGTGTACAATAAAGAGTATATTAAAATGTGAAAAGTCACTGGTTCTTTCTTTTATTTTACTGTATATTTTGTTCATGTGGCCAAAGTTTTTGCAGTGGCAACCACTATATCCGCTTTTTAAAAGGAGTAGAAACCATGTATCAAAATTAATACTTAAAATCTGCTCAATTAAAATTAAAGAAAATATTTGTAGATGTCACAGAGAAATAGAATTTTTTTAGATAATGATGAGATTTTGAGATGAAACAATAGCTTAATTATAAGAGAGGCTAAACATCAAGATATTATTGAGAATAAATTCAAAATTAAAATCTTTATACTCATTTTGATAATAAAAAGAAGTAAGATACCACATTACAGTTATTCAAAGTGATTTTTAATTTTAGGTTGCTAAGGTTAGAAGTTACTTTTTAATTTCACATCTTATGAGCAATGGGACCCTAAAACGTCAGCATGAGTATCTTTAAAAAATAATTTAAAATAATAATTTTGATATGCATGTGTTATAGAGTATGCATCTTTAAATATTTTTTTACTTAATGCTTCATAATGAAATCACAAAAATGGGAGTTCCTTCATATAATACAAGGTAGTTTCCCAGAAAAGTTAACTGAAGATAAGATTTAATAATTATCTAGTTCAAATAGTTCTTGACAAATTCAAATATTCTGGATTTTTACTGAAGTCATTTTTAACTTATACCACCCTTCCTTTCATTGTCCTATAGTAAAAAGTACATGTTGTAATGTGCCCCTCTCAATTATTTTAACAGAATGTAGCTAGAGATAGATCAATTTACACTGTATAATATATGTGCTCAACTCAACTACTAATAATTATGGTCAAAGAAATGACCATTGTCTATCCTTAAATATATATGTGTTTATATATTTATATGTGTGTATTTAGATACATACATATAAATCAATATATGGATAGCTAAGATACATACATATAAATCTATATATGGATATCTAAGATAGTACTTCAACAGTTTAATGTTTTACTTATTTTTAAAGGTCTGATTTATTTATTTTGACTCATATAGTGGATTATTAAGATGAAAATACTGATGCTAAGAAGCAAATGCTCCCTGGAGGATAATAGTGTCTTGCCTGTTCTGGGTCTTCTCAGTGAAAGTCATGTTTAAATAAAAGATATGCTTGAAAGCTACTGTTGGTGTATCCCCTCAGAGGGATTTAGCAATGAACTCCCCAGAGGCATTCCATGGTGTTAAAGATCAAGCCTTGTCTTTCTATTCTCTAGAGAGATTTGCTTACACACCATAGTGATAAACTCAAGGCTCCTGCCCTCCCTGGTCCAGAGACATTTTATTCACATATAAGAGTATTGAGTCATCCATCTCTTCAGAGGAAAAGATAGGAAAACATGTCCACAGCATCTCCTAATTTTGTAGTTTCTGTCTTATGGGACACTTCACTGTATGCGCAGGTAACTTCAACCATCAGTACAGCAAGATATTGCTCTGACTGTTGGGGCTATTTGTAGTAAAAGGTTTTATTTATTTATTTATTTTTTGTCCTAAGATCTTTTTATCCTTCTGTAATTGTAGGTGCATGCATAGACACACACACATTAAATATACAGAAATAAATACATGTGTGTGTGTCTGTTTACTGAATATATATACATATTCATATACATTTATATGTAATATGTGGCAGGGTACTTGCAAGTAGAATAAAATCTTTACAGTTTCTGACATAATAGTAAGTCTTAAATTTACTTATTAGAGTTAACAAAAACAAGACAGATACATGAAGCACACAGATTTTTAGTTTATAACAATATTCCATGTGTGGTGGATAAATAATGACCCTCTTTTCTCATGTCTATGCCCTCATTTCTAGAACCTGCAAATATTTTGCAGAACAAAAAGCGCTGTGCATTTGTGATTACAGTAGATAATTGTGAGATGGGAACATATTCCTGGTTTGTCTCACGAACCCACAGAATAAAGCAAAAAACCTCTCACAGCTGAAGTCAGAGAGAGATTAAAAACAAGAAGAAAATGCAGGAGAAATACAAAGTGTGAGACAAACTCACTGCTGTGTTGTTAGCCTTGAAGATGGTAAAGGAGCCATGAGCCAAGAAAGCAGGACAGCATCTAGTCACTGAGACGGCCCTTAACTTTCAGCCAGCAAGGAAATGTGGACCACAGGCCTACTCCAGCAAGGAACTGAATTATGTTAACAACTGAAGAACCATAGAAACAGCAGCCTTAAAGTCTTGAGAAAGGAACTCAATCCTCTCAGCACCCTGAGTTGAGTTCAGAGAGACCCATGTCAGACTCTAACCTATGGAATGGTTAAGATATAAACTTATGTTGTGTTAAGCCACTAAGTTATGATTATTTTTAATGACATTAGGAAATGAATATACCATTTTATTTTTTGATACTCCATCTACTTGATTTAATCCCCAACCTCCATTTCTCCTTTCTTTCAATAGAAGTCTTCTTATTTTCATCTGGGAAATAACATCTTCATTCCATCCAGTGTGGTTTGAGTAAATTGGTAACATCTTTTACCTTGATTGGTCAATCGATATTTTATTTCTCATATCAAATGCTTTTATTTTAGGGATGCAAACTTCACATAAGAATCAAGAAAATATTGGACATATTTTTTGGAATTGTGAGTTATGATTATCTCTCCTCAGTGGGCTTTGGTAGAGTGAAGGTTGAGAGTTTCTTGACTGTAGTCATCTGTGGCCATGCATGCACAGTCTGAAACAGTGGGAGACCACAAATGGCCTGAGAAGACGTAGATCCTTCTGAGATGAATTCTCTTTTTTTAAGTGTGCGAATTCTTTTGTTATTGTTCACATGCATTTTTGTTTGCTTTCTCTCTCTCTTGCAATAAAAACTGTTAAAAATGAATACTAGAGTTTAATCTAGCTGAGGTTTGCATATGTAAGTCAAAACTTGGTATGAATATCAAATAAAATAATAATAATATAATACATTGATAGAACTGGCTGATTCAGAGATTATTAAATATATTAAAATTATAAAAATAAAGAAATGAATAATTACTCTATACTTTGTGAACAGAATCTGTGGATACAGAAACCCAAAATTCATGGTTATTCATGAAACTTAACTTTGAAAATCTCCTTCTAGGATAATCAGTTAAAATAAAATATGCTTATTGCGTTTACCTCAATAAGTTGATATTTCCTCTTCTTTATTTCTAGTAACACATTAGGATGCATCTATTTATGTATAAGGATACATAAATCTAATCAGAAAAACCATGTATCTGATAATGGTAAGTTGGCATGGTAGACATCTCTTCCTTTACACTGTCACTCTTTTTTAAAAACTGATATTTCAACTTTCTTCTAGAGGAAACACCACTGTGATTCTGTATTAATTTTATTTGGGGAGATTCATCATCACCTTTGATGATAGAAGTGGCTTCCGATGATCTTTAAGTGGATCAGTGTATCCATGCTTTTAGCCTTGGTGGATGCGCATGCTAAGCAGAGACAATGAGGCATAGTTTGAGACTGTTTTAGTGAGGGACAAAATAAATTTAATGTTCTAACCCTTCACATGATTTTTCTTTCCATAAAAAGACAAAGCTCTATCTCTCACCACTGTTTTCTACAAGAGGAGTACCACCAGTTAGCAATGTTGGTTGGGGATCACAAAGACACTAGAAACCCAAGATGTAGCCTGAAGAGCAAAAGTATAGAATAAAACAGAATTGTATCCTTGCTGACAATACTTGAGTGATCTGATTTAGTCTTGACTGAAGTCAAACTATCCTTGGATTGTTTTCATTATATGGAATAATAAAAACCATTTTTGTTGAGACTAGTTTGAGATGGGTTTTATGTTACTTCTTACACATTTAATTCTTGAGATTTCATGAATGCTATGTGATATGCTACAGAACTTTCTTCACTATTTGTTCTTCATTAATTGTTTTATCTATTTATTGATAATTATAAGGTATAGAGATTGGAATAAAATTTGTAAATTGAAATTTTCACAATATGCTTAATGTATAGATTGCAGCAATGGTTTACAGTACTTAAGAGTATGATTTCTAAAACGGCATCCTCCTTAACACCTGGCACCTCGTTAGAAACGAGTTTGAAAATCACTGATTTAAGAAGACAAAAATTACTATCCCATAACTAAGTCATCAGTAGTTTCTTTTTGGTACTCTGTAATATGAAATAAATTTAAATTGTGTGGCACTAAATATTGATGAGCCTTTAGGGGAAATACAGGCTTATTGTTTATAGTGACATAATTCAAAAAGTAAGAAATGGACATTGATTTTTCTAAAATGGGTTATTGATAAAATGGAGAAATGGTTACCTTGATACTTGGACAAATTTCTCAATCATAGTATAGTGAACCATGGTAGCTTGTTTTTGTTGTTGTTGCTTTGCTCATAAATTTTTCTTTCTTCTTTGTTCAGGTAATAGAAAATTGTAATCCAGCATACTGGGTTAAGCATGTGTACTGGGATTAGCTATATACTATACTTTTTAATGGCAATATAAATTGCATAAGGGAAAAACAAATGACCAAATATCTGCAATAAACACACACACACATACACACATACACACATCTATATGCAAATGTGTACATATATATACATATATATTATTTTTTTAAAGCAGAAATACTACATAAACTTTGGGAAACAGGAACCTTTTTTCCTTTTTACCAATGTTGTTGAACTGTACTTTTAGCCACTCAGAAAGAGAACTATGAATGAAGCTGAGCAGGGGTAAGCAAAAGAAAAAAATAGGCAGATATATAAAAACAAAAATGAAAACACACACAAAAATACAGTTAAATACCGTTTTCTCATACTAGACAAAGGAGCCAAAAACATACAATGGAGAAAGATAGTCTCTACAACAAATGCTGCTGGGAAAACCGGAAATACATATGCAGCAAAATGAAGTTAAACCCTTCTCTCTCACCCTGCACAAAGCTTAACTTAAGATGAATCCAGGACTTAGAAATTAGACCAGAGATCCTGCACCAAAGAAAATAAAAAGTAGGCCCAGATCTTCATCATGTATGCTTAGGACCAGACTTCCTTAACAAGACTCCCAAAGTGTAAGAAATAAAATCAATACTCAATCAATGGGGTGTATTCAAACTTAAAAACTTTTTCTCAGCAATGGAAACAATCAATAACATAAAGAGAGAGCTTATAGAGTGGGAGAAAATCTTTACCACACACACACTTCAGATGGAGCACTAATGTCCAAGATTTATAAAGAACTTAAAAAACTTATCAGAAATACAAATAACCCAGTCAATAAATGGGCTAAGGAACTGAGCAGACACTTCACAGAAGAATATATATAATCAATCAACAAATACGTGAAAAAAATGTTCAACATCTCTAGTAATTAGAGAAATGCAAATTGAAATACCCTAAGATTTCATCTCACTCCAATTAGAGTGGAAAATATCAAGAGTACATGTTGGTGAGGATGTGCAGGAAAAGGCACATTCATACACTGCTGGTGGGATTGCAAATTGTGGCAACCACTCTGGAAAGCAGTGTGGAGATTTCTCAGAAAACTTGAAATGGACCCACTGTTTGACTGAGCTATCCCACTCCTTAGCCTATACCCAGAGGACTTAAAATCAGCATAATTCAGCCACACAGCCACATCAATGTTTATAGCAGCTCAATTCACAATAGCTAGATTGTGGAACCAACCTAGATGCTCTTCAGTAGATGAAAGAAAAAAGAAACTGTGGAATATACACATAATGGAATATTACTCAGTCTTAAAGAAGAATAAAATTATGGCATTTGCAGGTAAATGGATGGAGTTGGAGAGTATCATGCTAAGCGAGATAAGCCAATTCCCAAAACACCAAAGGCCAAATGATTTCTCTGATAAGTGGATGCTGATACATAATAAGGGAAGAATGGAAGAACTTTGGATTGGGCAGAGGGGAATGAAGAGAGGAAGCAGGCAGGAGGGTGGAAAAGATAGTGGAATGAGAGGGACAGCATTACCCTATGTGCATGTATGATTGCACTAGTGGTATGACTCTACATTGTGTATAATCAGAGAAATAGATATACTCCATTTGTGTACAATGAATCAAAATGTATTCTGCTGTCATGTGTAACTAATTAGAACCAAAAAAAGCAGAAAAAAACCAAAATACCAGATTAAAACTGAGCTATTACTTTGATCCTATGAACTACTCAGTATTTAAGAAAAAAAAATTATTTATGCTAAAACTATTTGCATTGGGTATCTGAATTTGTAGTAAAATAAGTCTTTAATTCTATGCACAAAACAGATGCTCCTGAATATGCATATATTTAACAGGGTAGAACAGTGATAAGTATACTAGTATTCACCATTTAGACCAACACAATTTTAAAAATTCTGTATTCTCCTTCTTAATCACTAACACTACCAAATTTGACCATTTGTGGCTTGAAACAATGTTTTCAAAGATTCCAATTTTTTATTCATAGACTTTAAGAAACTATAATATTTAAATTAATCTGAATTTAAAAATCAATTGATGTTAAACAAAGTTTCACTGAATATTGATTTATTTACCCTTATTCTAATGAGAGAATACTATTTCTAATTGATGAGGATATTATCTTACAATATGGACCACATGTTTAATAATAAGCTATTATAGCTTCTATTTTAACCAATTTTGTTTTATTTTTATGTGTAATCTCTTTCCCATGTGAATTTCTTAAATTATTGGCTCTCAAACCTAGCTTATGTAAGAATCATTTGGAAAACATAAAAGTAAATTTAAAATACTTTATAAAAATGCAATAACTATATCCATGTTCAACTCTCCAAAATTCTGATCTAATTGAGTTGTCATGGTCATTTGCTTTTGGATGTGTTACAAATGACTTATTATTTAACCAGTATTATAAATCCTTGATTTGAATCACCATCTCCAATTAATTAAAGAGTCATCTAAAGTCTCTTCTAGATAGCTAATTCCTAGACCTATTTTTAGATATTTAAAAATATGTAATGAACCTAAATCAATTTAGATATATACAGAAATATATTTATATATGTGTATGTATATATATTTATATACACAACCTTTATACATGGATTGGGTTAATGCTTTTTAAAACTTCTGAACATGCTTCCTCTTCTTATAAAACATGTTTTCATATCAAGATAGTTTTAATTACATCATTGGGGTAACTCCATATATCCACCTATTATTCCACATTATTTGCTTAATACGATGATATTTACAGAAACTCTTAGACACAAAATAATGACCTTTCCTTGTTGAAGAATTTTTGCATTTAGGATAAAATTTGTCCTCTGCTCTTTATTTTTGTGGGGGATGTGGAGGGGTACCAGGGATTGAATTTAGGGGCACTCGACCACTGAATCACATCCCCAGTCCTATTTTGTACTTTATTTAGAGACAGGGTCTCACTGAGTTGTTTCGCACCTCGCTTTTTACTGAGGCTGGATTTGAACTCTTGATCCTCCTGCGGAAGCTTCCTGAGCCACTGGGATTACAGGCATGCACCATTGTGCCCACCTTGTCCTGTGCTCTTTAACCCGGTGTCATATCAAGGCACTTTCCTACTATTTTTTTTTTATTGTATTTCACAAATACTGACTTCTTTAATGTTTGATTTTTATCTTTTAAATTTGAATTAAAAATTATTCAGAAAATTATGAATAGCACAATGAAATTCTAAGTAGAGTCCCTAACATCCTCAATCTCACCACTTTGGTCATTCAAATTTATTTCTCTCAGATTTTTTTTTATCCTTTCATAAAACCTTTCATATACAGGACCTCATCCCTATAGATCATTAGACATTTGTGATTAATAATGTTTGAGAAGTATTAGTGCTCCATTAAGTGTCATTATTCTGTGTTTTTTGTACTAAAAATTTAATGGAGAATATTGCTCCAATTTTAGAACTAAAGCTAAAGATTTCTAGAGATGGGTAATAATTAGGCCAGGAAGTCTTACTCTAGAGTGTCTGATTTGTAACACTTTCACTGAGATCTAATTCACATAGCATACAGTTTTCCCATTTAAATTATATAACTTAATGTGTATTCCTGTATTCACAGGGTTATATTGGGTTTACCACAAAATCTAAGTTTAGAAAATTCCTAAAGGAAGCCGCATATTCATTAGCAGTCATTCCATACTCATCCATTAGGCCCAGGCCCTGGGTACCACTAACCTACTTTCAGTTTCTAGAGATGTCTCTATTTTGACCACTCCAAAATATACATGCACATAGTATGTGAAATTATGTGACTTTCACTTAGTGTACTTTAAAAATCATCCATTTAATACCATGTATCAATATGCTATTACTTTTAATAATTAAATAATAATTCATTGTATGGCTATATTATATTATACTTGCCTATTTATCAGTTGATGGATATTTGGGTTGTTTCCACTTTGTTGATATGAGCAATGTTGTTTTGAATCATCTACAAGTTTTTCGTTACCATGTTTTAATTACATGTGTATACATACATGTACTGGCTTGAATAGTGCACCCAAAATGATTTGTCCATGGCCTAAACTCTGGCAACTATTAATAGGACTTTATTTGGAAAATGTTCTTTGCCAATGTAACTAGGTCAAGAATCTTGAGATAAAATCCCTGTGATTATGTAAGTGGGCTCTGCATCCCATGACAGCTGTTCTTATGGTTGACTTTAATGTGCCCAATCTGTAATCCCAGGAAACTGTGGAAAAGATTTTATTTGGAGAAAGATTATTTGCAAGTGTAATTGGTTAAGAGTCTTGAGATAAGATCATTTGAAATGATCAGAGTGGGCCCTAAAACCCAGTGATGTCTTCACAAGAGAAAGCTGAAGGGAGATTTGAGTTGCAAAGGAGGCTCAGTAAAGACTGAGGCAATTCAAGACGTGCAACCCACAGCCAAGGAACATCTGGGCCAACTAAGGCTGAGAGAGGCAAAGAAACCTGTCCTCGAGCTTTCAGGGAAAAGGTAGCATTACCCCAACTTTGATTTCAGACTCCTGTATTTCAGAACCATGAAATAATATATGTTTGTTGTACACCTCCTAGTTTTTTGCACTTTTTTACATCAACTGTAGGATACTAATACAACCTACAAGAGGGATTACCTGGTCATATGATAGTGCTGTATTTACTATTTTGTAGAATTGTCAAACTGTATTCCAAAATAGTTTCACAGTTTTAAATTCCTACCATGAATGTTCCCATTTTTCATTATCTATGCCAGTATTGGCACTGTTATTTGGTAGTAGTCATTCTACTTGGTGTAAAGTGGTAGATCCTGGTGGTTTTGAATTACATTATTCTAATGACTAATAATTTTGAGTATCTTTTCATGTGCTTATTGTCCATTTGAATAACTTAAGAAATGTCTGTTCGGATTCTTTGATACCTGCAAATTATTTTTTTGTTTCAATACTTCATTTAAAACTGCAATATGTATAATCAGAAAAATGAGAATTACACTATATATATGATCTATCAAAATGTATAAATGCATTCTGTCATGTACAAGCAATTAGAACAACTATAATTTTTAAAAATTTTTAAAAATATTTTTTGTTCTAGATACAATTCCCTTCTCAGATACACAATTTACAGTGTTTTCTATTTTGTTTTCTTTTCCTGTTCTATAAGTGGTCTTCTATTTTTTTTTTTGATGGCATTGTTTGCAGCACAAAATACTTCATATTTAATGCAGTCTAATTAATCTTTTATATTCCTTTTGTCACTTGTACTTCGGTGTTATACCTAAGAAAGCATTGCTTAATCCAAGGCAATGAAACTTTAACTCTTGGAGTTCATGACACATTTCTTTTTGAGTTTGTCTTTGGGGATAGTGAGAGGTAGGGAATCTATTTCATTTTTTCATTTTATATTCAGTTGTCCCAGCACAATTTGTTTGAGAGACACATGTTACCCTACTGGATTATCTTGAGTGTTGTGAAATCAGTGAATCACAAATGAAAAAGTTTTTCAAAGACTCTTAATTTTATCCCATTTGTATTAGTCAGCCTTCTCTAGAGGAACAGCATCAACAGGAAGTATGATTATAAAAAGGGAGTTTATTAGATTGGCTTACACAACCAGAAATTGGATAGTTCACAATGGCCATCTGCAGCTGGAGAGCTGGAAGAACCAGCAACTGTGCAGTCCAAGAGGTGGAAGCCCCAGAACAAGAAGGATCAACAGTGCTACCCTCGTCCAAGACCAAAGCTTCTGGAAAGTACCTGGAGAATCACTGGTAAAGTCTGCATTGGAGGAATGAAGAAGTGAGAGTACAATATCCTCAGATGATCAAAGCAGTGATCAAGAATCCGATCAAGAAGAGTTGAGCTTGATCTGCATCTGTTTCCTTGTTCTTCCAACTATTATTTCTAGCCAAGCCACCATCCTATTAGGCAGTGCTGCCCATGCTTAGGGAGGGTCTTCACTTCAGTTCACTGTCACACATTCCAATCATTCCAAGACACACCTTACTGACACACCCAGAAGTCTCTTAATCATTAGCATCTCTTAATCCAATCAAGTTGACACTTCAAATTAACTTTTACACCATTGAACTACAGTTCTAATTTTATATTAGTACCATGGCATCTTGATTAACCAATGTGATAGTAAGTTTTGAAATTAAAAGATGAGAGCTCTGTAATTTGCTTTTTGCCTGATATTTTTTGTCTTTTCAGTGTCCTTTGCATTTTCATATGAATTTAGGAATTATATTGTATATTTTTACAAAAATACATCCAAGGTTTTAATAGATACTCTGCTCAATTTTTATGTGCACTTGACAGCACTGTCACTTAAATAATAGTAAGTCTTTGAACATAGCATATTTTCCCATTTATTTAGATTTTTTTTTATTTTAACAATGTTTTATATTAGTATTAGTATACAAGTCTTGATATTGTTAAGTTTGTATCTAAGCATTTTTTCTGTTAAAAGAAATAATTTATCTTATGAATTTAACTGCATAATTGTCACCGTTTCATTAATGTATATTCACAAGTATTCCATGCATCCTACTCTTGAACCAAGACAGTTTAGTAATAAATGATGTTTTTAGTAACACTGGCACAATTTTTTAAAAAACCTTCACTATTTGCACCTGCCTTTTTGGAAAAACAATTACTGGCATAAAATCTGCAATGATTATCCAGTGAAATACAGTAATTTCATTGTAGAATATTAAACACTATTACATAGAACCACTGATGATTATTGTATATTGACTTTGTATCCCATATATTTGTTAAATTCCATTTCCTTTTCTTTAAGATTTTTTATACATAAGATCATGTCATTTATAAGTAGAACCAGTTTTATTTCTTCCTTTACAATTGGTTCCTTTTATTTATTTTTTTCTTATCTAACTGCACTGGCTAGAATTTTTAGCCCAATGTTAAATTGGTGATCAAAAACATGCTTGTCTTATTCCTGAAATCAAGAAAAATATTCAATCTCTCAAAATTAAGCATGGTATTTGTTTTTTGTTGTTGTTCTTTGTTTGTTTATTCCCTTTATTTGGTTGGCAACATGCCACTTATTTAAAATTTTTCAGATTTTAAAAAAACTTTTTTCTACTGTTTTCTTGATATCTACTGACTGATGTATAATTTAAATATGTATCTTAACAAATATAAGCCTATTTTGAAGTACCATTATAGTACTTCTTGTCTATTTGTATATTATAGATTCCTCAAATCTGAACACTCTTTTCATAAATTCTCTTTCCTGTCCTTTGTGACATTGCTGTCATTCATTTCATTTATGCACTTGTTAACATTTGTTAGATACTGTGTTATCACTTATTTTAAACAGTTATCTTCAGGATTTAGTATGATTAACAAATATAAGACTTTATTTCTTATAAATTCTTTCATTTTCCTTTATTTTTATTCTTTCATTTTTTTTTCCATCCATAACACTATTCTTTATATAGATATAAAACAGATATGTGTCATTTTTCGTATGCCAGAGAAGTTTTAATATTTCTTTCAGGAAATGACTGCTTTCAATGAATTTCCTGAGCTTTTGTTTAAAAGAGAAAATATTTCTCTTTTACTATAATGGTGGGTTATTTTCCTGGATGTAGAATTCCAAGTGTGGGAGGTATTTTTTCTTCTTTCTTTTTCTAAAATCAAGACTTTATTTTACTCCGTTTATTTGCTTGCATGGCTTATGATGAGAAATTGGCCATAACTTTTATCCTCGTTTTACTCTAAATTCTCTCTGACTTCTGTAAAGAATTTCTCTTGGTGTTTGGTTTTCTACTTTTGAATATGATATGCCTCAGTGTTATGTTTGTTTGTATTTGTTTATTTTTGTATTTATAGTGATTTGTGTTCTCTAAATTTAAATTTGTGATTTACCATCTTTTATAATTTTGGAAAGACTTTGTCATTGTTACTTCAATTATTTCTTTTATCCCATTTTCTAACTTTTCCTTATCTAAATTACATGTACATTAATAATTTCAAACTTGTGTCACAGATTTTAAATGTTTTGTTACCTTTGCTTCCATTCCTTTTTCTCTTTGCATTTCAGTTTGGGACATTTCTATTGACGTGTGTGAAGCTCACTGATTCTTTCTCTATGCCATGTACTGATAAGCTAGCTCATCATGGTCATTCCCTATTTCTTATAGTGTTTTTATTTCTAGTACTTAGTTTATTCTTAGTTTTCTTCTATTAACCTTGCTAAACAATGTTTTTATATTGTCTTTTTTCATTAGTTCTCTTAACATTAACCACAGTTATTTTAAATTCCTGCTTCAAATTCCAAAAGCTGCACCATATCTGAATTTCATTGATTTTTGACTCTTCAGACTTACATTTTTTTCCTCATTATTTAGTATATCTTATTATTTTTTTTATTGTTGGTGAAAGTCAGTCCTAAAATACTAGATGAAAGAAACTCAATAGACTTTTTTTTTTTTTTTTTTTTTTGATACCAGGGATTGAACTCAGGGTCACTTGACTAGTAAACCACATCCCTGGTCCTATTTTGTATTTTATTTAGAGACAGTGAGGTTGTGAGGTTTTATGTTAATCTATGTTTAATGTTTGCTCTATCTTGAGAAGGTAGATGCTTAAAATGCTCCAGCGTCCTTTCTTTGGTCCTCCATATTGTCTTTTACCAGTTCTTCAGATAGAGACTTTATCACACAGCTCTTTCTGCTGTGATTCACTTTCAGCATTCTGAATCCCTAGTGGTGTGGTGATAGACAGTGTTGGAAAAGGAGCACTATATAGTTTTATGATTAGATATCAGTTGATTCACGAGCCCTGGTGTCTTGGCTATGTTTCCAATGATACAGCCTTTTCCCACTCTGCTTCTACAACTTTGCTTGACTGCATCATTTACTTCTTTGAAGTTCTGATCTCTCCTCTCTGTTGACTATGGTGATACCATTTCTCAGGAGGAAAAAATAATATTAGAGAGGTTTGAGTGCAAAGAATACATTTCCCCCATCTGGAACAGGTTGTAAAAAATTCTTCCCTCTGGAAATTAGTAATTTATTATGGGTAAAGTTCTAAATTCATTAAACAATGATGGATTTTGCTGTTTCCTGACAGATGGACAAAGAAACTTTCTTGAATCTTTGCAGTGAGAATTTGGTAGGACAACTAGAGTTAATGCCAATGAAAATGTACAACTCTCCTCCATAAATATGACCCCCAGCTTATCATTCTTGTGTTAGTAAACACTCAACCTCCAGCAATTTATCAGTAGAACTACTGGGCTGTTCTTAAAATTGTGATGCATAATCTGATCAGAGTTTAGATCTGAATTGGAGAATAAAGAATAAGAGTTCTTTCGTATGTTTTAAAATTAACATTTAAAATAATGATTTTAGGTTTCATGTTATTTCAATGTAAACATTTTTAAAACAATGTTTATGAATATTATTTTAACTGTAATTATACTTAAATTTATTTCTTTTTCTGTGTTCTCCTTCTAGGATATTAAAAATATTATTACTGTAATATAATGTCCTGCAGACACCTAAGTTTATTTTATAAACTCTCTCAAAATTATTTCTACTTCTATGTTCCAAATATGTTTTGAAAACAAAATCTAGTCAGTAGTCTAGTAACCTGGAATTTAGACCTGTCTCTTTTCAATTTTTTTTCTCTGGGGAAAAACTTCATTACTAGTCTTCTCAATTCCATTCTTTCCCCTTCAAATTATATTCTTCAAGAAAACGTGCAATGTTCACTTACAAAATATAAACCATATTATGACATGCCTTTTAAAATTCAATATCTCCTCCTCAATCAATAGTTCATCACTGTCTTGAAAGGTCACATGATACAGTCATTTGGCATTTGGGAAAATTAACAGACTATATGAGGTAAATCTGATGTTTGTATAAATTATTAACAAACACAGAATCTTTAAAGCTTTTCTATGTTTAGAGTGACACTCTGGCAAATTATTCAAAAATGAATTCTGTGTAAGTTTTGCATGACTGATGTAATATGATCCTCCTACAAAGATGATCACTCCTATCCTATGGAGTGACCCCTGAGCCAAAAGCAAGAATATGTAGGCTGGCTTTAATGAGAACCCACACATGAGTGTGGTTTGAGAGCTCTCAGAATGGACACTTAATGAAACATTGATGAGACACTCAATGACTGTCTCTTGTGAAGAGTGGTATCAATGTAAAAGGGGAAAAATTACAAAAGCAAGAATTTGAAGGAATCTGAATGAACTGAATATGGACAAGTAGTCTGGACTGCTACCATTTCTTTGTATCTTGGAATATGATGAGTCTTCGATGGAGTTATGCCTAAGTTCTTCTGTATTTTACAGCTTTGGAAAATTAACTCTTAGAGGTATCTTTTCTGTTCTCAAAATGATTGTGTTTATAATTCCTTATAGATGTGAATATTCTTTTCACTTATTCTTTAAATAGGCAGTATTGATATTTTAATAGATTAATTATTTTTACATTAGTAAAATATTTTTCACATTTTCAGTGATTAATTCCCTTTTTATTTAGAATTTTGAATCAACCATCTTAACCTAATAGAATATATGTCCTCTTCTGAATTCATGTTAGAAAATCAATAAGAAATTTTAAAATGTTAGTTTAGTAAAAAATGTAGTGCATTAAATGTAAACTCACTTCAGAAAATACTTTGATATAAAAAGATATTTTGATATGTTTATCAGTTCAAATTGAATTGATTTCATCAAAATTTTTTTGAATCCAGAGAAAAGTTAGCAATCATTGGTTGTTCTTCATTTACATGGTAACATAAACTATAAGGTTTTGATTATTGTGTGTATGTACTTATGATCATGTGAATTCTATTATAAATTCATTTTTGGCAAAAACAGAAACAATACAAGTGATCATTTTTAAATACATGTCAATTAGATATAAAAATTAAGTTATTTAACATTTTATCCCTATCTAAAAATGTAGTAATTATTTCCTTGAAATTTTATGAAGAAAATCAAAATACAATTAATTTTAATACCTTTCCTATAAAATAATAATTATAAGCTCTAATAATTAATTAAAGAACTTTTAGATATCTCAGTGATTTTGTAAATGCTATGGATTCACTATTTTAATACTCTTTGATACAAACATTTCTTTGTAGAAAAGCTCTATTTTATCATGATATACACATTATGAAAAATATAATTCTTTAAAGTGTATTTCTTAAAATATTTGTTGCTAAATTTTATTGTTATTTAAAATAATAAAATTACATATACATATACACATATGCATAAATATTATTTATATGTCTAAGATATATGTATATAAATATATATTTATATATAAGATATATATATGTACATATATATAAAATATATATAAATATTTTACTTCCTAGTTTATTTGTAAATGAAAAATTTCTGGAAAACAAAAGGAAGAAAGTTAAACATTCATTGACAATACTTGGAAATCTTCCAGTGTAATCTGATAAAAGCATAAATACCTATGTTAGCAGTACAAAAATGATGAGGTAATAAATCAGGGAAAATCCTGGGAATTCTAGAAATTTTCTAATTTCTATACACTGACTAACACCATTATTAAGTATTAAGAGAGAAATTTTTAGTAAGAGAATCCTCCCTTGTAGGCAACACAGCACCTTAGCACCTGAAAGGGTACTTAGTTTTCTACTTCTTGTATTGCTTTTTCTTTCTTTTCTCTTTTCTTTTGCTTTATATTATTTCCTTTCCTTTTCTTCAACATGACCTTGGAAAATACTAAAATTGTGTTAATATTATTTCTAACTGCCAAATACATGAAAATATAATAGTAATTATAAGATACTATTCTATTCCTATGGTTCTTTAAATACATTTATAATGTTCATATGTTCTCAGAATGTTCAGTATGCCTTTTCTCACGGTAACAGCAAGGATTAATAATAACTTATTTTACAAAATTGAACAAAATTAGTGGTTAAATGGCTTGTTTATTGTTATAGAAGGATGAAGAGGTGATTCTGATTTGAAGATCAGAGGTATTCCATGTTCAATGTCCTGGGTTTCTAACCACTATGTCAGGTGACTGTATAAGTAGAATTGTGACCTCCTCTTGCACATGCATTCACGTCCATACACACTGAGTCAGACACACTTACATACTCTGGATCACCAAGATGTTGACTTTTCAAGTATGAGATAGCTATGCTGAAATTACAAAAAGGTGTCAAAGTAAATGTTGTGAATACAGAAAAAATCAAGAGGGAAAAGACAAAATGCATTAATTTGCAATATTTCTCTTTCGAGATTAAAGAAAAGTCTAAAGTACTAAAAGGTGTTATTAGGAAAAATGGTATAATTGTGAGTGCAATTAGAGACAAAAGACTGAGTAAAGGGAGATGAGTGTGGGGAAAAGAAAAACAATTGAACTTCTGTGGTTTTTATTTGTAGTTTCACAATGTGTTCCTTTGCTTTACAATTATTAAAAATGATATGCTACAAATGAAGAATGATGGAGCTCCTGCAGTATAGGTAAAAGCTACACATTCCAATTTTATCAAAATAATGTTTTGCTGTGTATTCTATATTTAGAGTATTACAGAGAGGCCACTATGTAATATTTAAAATTATGTAATTTTCTGCATAAAACTATCTGCCAATAACATATCCTGTTTTCTTCATTTTTTTTTTTTTTTGGTTTCAGACATCTGCTCAATGGACTCTGTGAAAAGAATAACGCAAAGTGCTGTTTTGTGCACTTCTATCAATTATTTGAGTTACTCAAGGAATCATACTGCACAATATGTCCCCTATGTATTGATTAGCACTTCTCAATTTTGTATCTTTACCTATTTCCTGATAATTAATAGATAATTTATGATAGTTTATAGACAGTTTTTTTTTTTTTTTTGGTCAGATATTGTCCTTCCCTGTTTCAGTTAGGGGAAGTGGAGTTTGGAAAATAAACAAGCAAATAAACAAAAGATCTTGATATATTGAATTGAAGTAGACACTGATTCCTAAAACTCTGCTTGTAATAATCTACCAACTGTTTAGTTTCCTTCCAATTACTTACTTTTAAGTTTTTAATCACTTATCCTGTACATGTATTTATCATGGCACAAAGAACTTGCATATTTCCACAACATCTATTTTTGTGTTCTACCTTGGTTGCTCTGTGGATGCTATGCAAATCTGAAGTCAAAGGCACAAAAGCTTACCTAAGTGTGGGATCAGATGTGAGTACCTTGGTTACTCCTGTCTGAGACCACAATCAACTTGCCTCTAATTATCTCATGAATGATGAAAGTATATTTCCATAATTGCCTTCTTCCCAAGAGTGCAGGCTGATTCACTGACTCATTAAATATGACCATTTGTTGTATTCTGTTTCAGAAAGGCAATCTGGCAAAAGACCACTGATACCAAAGGGCAAGAAGCTTAGTCCTAACCACTGTGTAAAATGACAAAGAGGTTTGCAGAACTCAAATAAAACTAGTGCTGTTTAAATAAGGAAAACTTGAGAAAAACCCATGCAGCTTAACTTGAGATGAAGTGAATCTGAGTCAAAATGTCAGGGTATAATTTGATCATCATTTATAATTTATCACACATTTATTATTCATAAAAATTCAATTAATATCTATACATCCTGAAAATACATCATCAAGTAACATTGTTTTCACACATGAAGTAAGCAATTAGTTTTTTCATCATGAAAATATCATCAACACAAATATTGTTATTGAATCATAATAGTTAACATTAACTAAGTACCTATTATCTCCTGGAGCTAGCAAAAATTCTTGGCAAATCAAATTCACAGCAAATCAAATTCACAGCAAATCAAAATGATAACAGCAAACCAAAATGGTCATTTTTTTTATAGATAAAGGAACTAAGTTTCAGAGAAGTGAAGTTAACACCTGAAACATTAAATTGACTGTTAAACCAAGGCAATCTGACTGCAATCATGACTCTGTTGTTTCTCTACATGTTTTACATCCTCTATAACTACTTTAATGACTTTATCTATTATGTCCTACTTTTGAGCTCTACTGTTGAGGATTTGGAAGTAAGTCAACACAAAATCTAGTGTGAAAAGAAAGTTAACATTTGATATGTTTAAATAATAATTATTAGATAAAGTCATACTGATTATAACTTTACATATAAGGGAGAATCAATCAGGTTTCTTGAAGGAAGTGGTAACACCTCTCCTAAACTTAAAGTAAAGCACTTGCATAATCAAAGATGGATGGAAGGCAGTTCAAGGACAATGGATTCCACAATATAAAAAACATAAAAAGTAAAGCAAAATAAAACACAAGAAATGATAAGTATATAACATATTAGACTTGTCAATCATTTCACCCAAACTGGTTATCTTTGTTATCATCACTGAAAGTTCTTTGATTCTTGTATCTTGTTCATGAAATCTAGAATTCTGACTTACATGAACTTTTGAAATGTGTCTGTGAGTGTTAAGCCACAGCTAACTTGTTGAACTCCTAACTTAGTGCCATTAGTTTAATGTCTATGTGTGAATACAGGAAACTTGGTATTCATTAATGTAAGCTCTCTCTTTTTTTTAATAAAGGGGGGGTGGAATTTGCATAACGCATAGATTGAATGAAAATATCTAAGGTTAATAATTAGATGAAGCTATAAGTTAATGAGAATGGTCTGATCATGTGGTTTCTTAATGATTTTGAGAATACTTCTTAAGGAAAAGCTTCAGAATTCTTTTGAATGATGTGTTCTCTTTAATAAGAAACAATTGTTTTCTCTATTATTTGAAACTGCAACAGAATTCTAAAGAGCAGCAAAGCACCATTATATAATATGAGCTAGAAAATTGAGGGTTTATACATAATGATTTATATTATCCTTCCCTAATTTTAAGAAGCTGGCTATAGTTTAACATCTGAATGAACCAAGACAATTATATTTGCGCTAAAGCCATAGCTCTGACCCTTTGACAACCAGAGGAAATAAAAGACCATGAATTATAAATCTCTCTCTGAAATTAATGGGTAACTTCCTAAGTGAACCATTTAAATAAGTATCTATATTTAAAAAAGTAATACTGTGTAACTGCATTTCATAAGTCTACCACCTAGGAGAATTATTTTGTGTAGAACACTACAGGTAAAAAAGTGAATAAATGTTTTCTGCCTACTTGATGTTGAAAACAGTAAAAATTAAATCTATTAAGGGCATAAGTCACCTGACAATTGGATGGCATGTGAGACTTTGGGGTAGGGAGGGTAATTTCATTTTTTTCTTAGAAGTTACATTCTCACTGGAATTTTACAAATAACTCCAAATATTTTTGTTTTTTTACAAAATGAATCTACATATTTCCATTTTCAGCAAATATAGAGTTATTTCATATGAAGAACGATTTTCTCTTTTTAATCAATAGACTTACGAAAGCACTTTCAATATGTTTTATTATATTTCTAAGTGGCCCAGTCATTTTTGTAGTGTAATTAAGGCAGCACTACATTAGGAAATGTACAGTTTGCTGTTATCTTTTTAAGATTACATAGAGAGTGAGTTATAGTTTTGCAATGCAATTAAATACTATGAAGAGAATTATAGGAATGATTAAAATAATGAAATGATCTAAAAAGTAACAGGTTATTAAATAAGAGCATGAATACTTAAATGGCCTAAAGAAAATTAAATTTCAGTAATTTATCAATACACAAAATGATGTGAGTCCCTTTTAAATGTGTATCAAAATAAATATATATATATATATATCTTATTTATGTTTTAAACAAAGCACATTAGAAGTAAGTTTTAGGAGATAGTACTTTTCAAACAATCAAACTGTATCTTGTTAATCATACTCTGACTGACATACTTGGGTAGGTGAAACCATGTATTTGCAACTAAAATTATATGGAATGAATTGAAAACTATAATAAAAGAAATAATAGTAGTGGCAAAATTAAATACAAATCATTGTTTACCCATTTTTAAGCAGATGTACCCCTTTTTCTGGTTTGTTTTTCACATGATTTTTAAGGATTTTTATTTAAGTAGTCATGCAATAGAAAAACCATTCACACAGATTGGCCCAGGATGATAAATTCAATTGAAATCACGTAGGCCCTTCCTACTCAAATTGTGGCACTTTAACTGCTTACCAGA